>NW_023640643.1:0-11144 GCF_015228065.2 Penaeus monodon | reverse complement strand
CATTATGGCAATTATTATCATCATTATTGCAATTGTATCATATTATTGCAATTTTCTTGGAGTTATAATATATATTTTTGCAATAATACTAATAAACCCACAACAATAATAATAGTAATAAAAAATAAAATACAATAATACGATTTATAATTAATTATTTTATTATCATTATCTAATTAGTATTGTTTTATGTGTAATTATACTGTTATAATAAATTTATTTTGCCATTATACTACCAGTACAAATAATAAATAATGATAATAATAACAATAATAATGTTAATAACAATATTATAACGACTGAGCTTATTATTATTATACTTATTTATGTATTATTCTTATTTTTATTATTACAGTGGATCATTATTTTTTGGCAATAATGCTAATAATTAAGATAATAGTAATAGTACTACTACTACTACTACTACTAATAATAATGATAATAATAATAATAATAATAATAATAATAAATAATAATAATAATAATAATAATAATAATAATAATAATAATAATAATAATAATATTCAAAAAGTTCAAAATTCTTTTATCTCACTTTTATTCATCAGTGTTGTCATGATAATACAATTCTGGTAATGTATTATTCATTAGTACCTAAGAATTAGCCGAAATCATTCAAAGAAATCGAAAAAAACGTCCTCTTTGGAGTATTACTCGCAAAAGCTATATTTCGCTAATTTGCCGCTTTTTCGACTTTTTGGGATTTTTTTTCCTTTTACCTTTTTTTATATTATATATGGACACAATCCTGTTATTATCATCACCATATCATGATTATTCATCATTTATTACGTTATCATCATTCATTATCATCATTAATCATCATTATCATACATCATTATCATCATTATTGCAAATATTATCATCATTATTGCAATGGTTATCATATTATTGCAAATATTGGAGTTATAATAATATTTTTGCACTAATACTAATAACCACAACAATAATAACCTAGTAATAACAATAATAATAAACAATAATAAACACCGATTTTATAATAATTAGTAGATCATTATCTTAAGTAGTATGTTATTACTGTAATTATTTACTGTTATAATCATATTTTTGCAATATACTGCCAGTACAAATAATAATTAATGATAATAATAAACAATAATAATGTTAATAACAATTATTATAACGGGACTAGCATTAATTATTATTCTATACTTATTATTATTATTATTGTTATTATTATACAGTTAGAATATATTTTTTGGCAATAATGCTATAATTAAGATAATAGTAATAGTACTACTACTACAATAATATATAATAATAAGATAATAATGATAATAATAATTATAATAATATTACTAATAATAATCATGATAATAATAAAAAATAAATAATAATAATAATAATAATATTCAAAAGTTATCAAAATTCTCTTATCTCACTTTATCATCATGTGTAGTTAATAAATTCTGGTAATTATTTCATTATTACCTACTAATTGCCGAAATCATCAAAGAAATCGAAAAAAACGTCATTTTGGAGTATACTCTAATAAAGGCCTATATTTCGCTAGATTTTGCCGCTTTTTCGACTTTTGGGATTTTTTTTCTTTACCTTTTTTATATTATATATGGACACAATTCCTGTTATATCATCATCATTATCATGATTATCATCATTATATCGTTATCATCATCATTATCATCATTATCATCATTATCATCATCATTATCATCATTATTGCAATTATTATCATCATTATTGCAATGTTATCATTATTATTGCAATTATTGGGTTATAATATATATTTTTGCAATAATACTAATAACCAACAATAATAATAGTAATAAAATAATAATAACAATAATAACGATTTTATAATAATATTTATATCATTATCTTATTAGTATTGTTTATTACTGTAATTATTACTGTTATAATATTTATTTTTGCAATTATACTACCAGTACAAATAATAATAATGATAATAATAACAATATAATGTTAATAAACAATATTATAACGACTAGCATTATTATTATTATACTTATATTATTATATTATTGTTATTATTACAGTTATAAATATTTTTGGCAATAATGCTAATAATTAAGATAATAGTAATAGTACTACTACTACTATATAATAATAATAATAATAATAATAATAATAATAATAATAATAATAATAAATAATAATAATAATAATAATATTCAAAAGTTATCAAAATTCTCTTTATTCTCACTTTTATCATCATTGTTGTCATGATTAATACAATTCTGGTAATTATTATCATTATTACCCTAATAATTGCCGAAATCATCAAAGAAATCGAAAAAACGTCATTTTGGAGTATACTCTCAAAAGGCTATATTTCGCTAGATTTTGCCGCTTTTTCGATTTTGGGATTTTTTTTCTTTTACCTTTTTTATATTATATATGGACACAATTCCTGTTATTATCATCATCATTATCATGATTATCATCATTATCATCGTTATCATCATCATTATCATCATTATCACCATTATCATCATCATTATCATCATTATTGCAATTATTATCATCATTATTGCAATTGTTATCATTATTATTGCAATTATTGGAGTTATAATATATATTTTTGCAATAATACTAATAACCACAACAATAATAATAGTAATAACAATAATAATAACATAATAACGATTTTATAATAATTATTTATATCATTATCTTAATTAGTATTGTTATTACTGTAATTATTACTGTTATAATAATTATTTTTGCAATTATACTACCAGTACAAATAATAATAATGATAATAATAATAATAATAATAATAATATAATAATAATAAATAATAATAATAATAAAATAATAATAATAATAATAAAAAAAATAAAATATCAAAATTTTTATTACTTTTATCATCATTGTATGATAATAATAATATAATTATAATTATTACCTAATAATTACCAAATAATCAGAAATCGAAAAAATTTGATCCTAAAAAGGCATTTTGCAGATTATCTAAAAGTATTTCGTTAGATTTCTTTTTACCTTTTAATTATTTGAACCTTTTTTATATAATTACAAATTTATCATCATCTTATTTTCCATCATTATTCATTTCATCATTATCATTCATTATCATATTATCAATTCTATCATCATATTGCATTTATCATTATTATTGCAATTATGATTATTTATATATTTTTCATTAATATATCCAACAATAATTGAATAACATATAATACAAAATAAATTATAATAATTATTATATATACTTAATATATTGTTATAACTTAAAAATATTATTTAATAATTATTTTAATTAATATACGTATAATAATTATTAATGATAATAATAAAATAATAATGTAAATAATTAAATAAATTATATAATAATATATTATAAATACATTATTATTATTACATTATAATATTTTATTGGCATTATCTATTTAGATAATAGTTTAGTACATAAATAATAATAATAAATAAGATAATTAATAATAATAATAATAATAATAAAATATAAATATAATAATAATAATAAAATATAATAATAATAATAATAATAATAATAATCAAAATTAAATAATTTTATTCAATTATCAAATTTTCATATTATAAATTTGTTATTTTATCTTATATTCATAATTATTATATATTACAATCAAAAAAAAAATATCAAGAAATCGAAAAAACGTATTTTAGAGTTACCTTCAAGGCTATATTTGTTTTGCCGCTTTTCGACTTGGTTTTTTTCTTTCCTTTTTATATTAATGCACAATTTCATGTTTATATCATATCATTTTCATGATTATCATATTATTACGTATCATCATTATAATCATTATCAATATTATCATATATGCATTTTCAATTATTTCACATTATTGGAATTGTATATATTATTGCAATTATTAATATAATAATAATAATATAATAAAAAATAAAACAAAATAAATTATAATAACATTATAAATATATTAGAATTTGTTTATATTAATATTATTTAATAATTTTTTGATTACTACAATATAATATAATAATAATAATAACAATAATATTTTAAATAAAATATAAAAAACTAGCATATATTTATACTTATTATTATTAATTATTTTTATTACAGTTATATATTTTTGGAATTTAATAATAAGATAATAGTAATAGTACAATACTACTATAATAATAATAATAATATAAAATATATAATAATAATAATAAATATAATAATAATAATAATAATAATAATAATAATATAGAGATATTCAAAATTTATCCCCCCAAAACTTCTCTTTTATTCTCACTTTTTTAATCATCATTGTTGTCATGATTAATACAATTCTTGTAATTATTATCATTATACCCTAAGACTTGCCGAAATCATCAAAGAAATCGGAAAAACGTCATTTTGGCGTATTAACTCCCTCAAAAGGCTATATTTCGCTAGATTTTGCCGCTTTTCGACTTTTGGGATTTTCTTTTCTTTTACCTTTTTTATAATTATATATGGACACAATTCCTGTTATTATCAATCATCATTATCATGATTTCATCATTATTATCGTTATCATCATCATTATCATCATTATCATCATATATCAATCATCATTATCATCATTATTGCAATTATTATCATCATTATTGCAATTGTTTATCATATATTATTGCATTATTGGGAGTTTATAATATATATTTTTGCAGATAATACTAATAACCACAACATAATAATAGTAGATAACAATAATAATAACAAAATCACGATTTTATAATAAGTATTTATTTAAAAAACCTTATCTTAATTCGTAATTGTTATTACTGTATTATTACTGTTATAATAATTATTTTGCAATTTATACTACCAGTACACATAATAATATGTAATAATAACAATAAATAATTTAAGACCAATATTATAACGACTAGCATTGGTATTTTAATACTTATTATAATTATTATTAGTGTTATTATTACTTATAATATATTTTTTTGGCAATAATGGCTATAAATTAAGATAATAGTAATAGTACTACTACTACTACTAATAATAATAATAAATGAATAATAATAATAATAATAATCATAATAATAATAATATAATAATAATAATAATAATAATACTAATATAATAAAATAATTAATAATATTCAAAAGTTATCAAATTCCTCTTTATTCTCACTTTTATCATCATTTGTGTCATGATTAGTACAAGTCTGGTAATTATTTATCAATTTATTACCCTAATAATTGCCAAATCATCAAAGAAAATCGAAAAAAACGTCATTTTGGATTATAGCTCTCAAAAGGCTATATTTCGCTAGATTTTGCCGCTTTTGCAGACTTTTTGGGATTTTTTTTTCTTTTACCTTTTTTATATTATATATGGACACAATTCCTGTGTATTATCATCATCATTATCATAGTATCATCATTATATCGTTTATCATCATCATTATCATCATTATCATCATTATCATCATCATTATCATCATTATTGCAATTATTATCATCATTATTGCCAATTTGTTATTCATTATTATTTGCAATTATTGGGAGTTATATATATTTTTGCAATAATACTATAACCCAACAATAATAATAGTAATAACAATAATAATACAATAATAACCGATTTTAATACTTATTTATATCATTTCCTTATAGTATTGTTTTTATGAGAGGGGAAGGTGGGAATAATTACTGTTAAATATTATTTTTGCAATTATACTACCAGTACAATAGTAATAATGATAAATATACAATAATGCGGTTAATAACAATATTATAACTAACTAGAATTATTATTATTATACTTATTATTATTATTATTATTGTTATTATTACAGTTATAATATATTTTTTTGGCAATATGCTCATAATTAAGATAATAGTAATAGTACTAACTACTACTAATAATAATAATAATAATGTAATACTAATAATATATACATAATAATAATAATAATAATAATATAATAATAATAATAATAATATACTAATAATAAATAATAATAATAATATTCAAAAGTTATCAAAATTCTCTTTAAGTCTCACTTTTAGCATCATGTGTTGTCATGATTATACAATTCTGGTAATTTATTATCATTATTACCTAATAATGCCGAAATCATCAAAGAAATCGAAAAAACGTCAATTTTGGAGTATACTCCTCAAAAGCCTAATTCGCTAATTTTGCCCTTTTTCGACTTTTGGATTTTTTTTTCTTTAACCCTTATTTTATATTATATATGAACAATGCTGTTATATCATCATCATTATTCATGATTATCATCATTATTATCGTTTTATCATCAGCATTATATCATTATCATCATTATCATCATCATTATCATCATTTTGCATTATTATCATCAATATTGCATTGTTATCATTATTATTGCAATTATTGAGTTATAATATATATTTTTGGCAATAATACGAAAACCACAAACAATAAGTGATAGTAATAAACAATAATAATCAATAATAACGAGGTTTTATAATAATTATTTATATCACTTTATCTTGAATTAGTATTGTTATTACTGTAATTATTACTGTTATAATAATTAATTATTTTTGCAATTATACTACCAGTGACAAATAATATAATGATAATAATAACAATAATACTTTTAATAACAATATTATAACGACTAGCATTATTGATTTTAACTTATTATTATTATTATTTATTGTTATTATTACAGTTTTAATATATTTTTTGGCAATAATGCTAATAATTAGATAATAGTAATTACTTACTACTACTAATAATAATAATAATAATGATAATAATAATTACTCACAGTAATAATAATAAGAATATCATAATAATAATAATAATAATAATAATAATAAAATAATAATAATATAATAATAATATGTCAAAAGTATCAAAATTCTCTTTATTCTCATTTTTATCATCATTGTTGGTCAGGATTAATACAAGTCTGGTAATATTTCATTATTACCCTAAGAATTGCCGAAATCAGCCAAAGAAATCGAAAAAACGTCATTTTGGAGTATACTCCTCAAACAGGCTATAATTTCGCTAGATTTTGCCGCTTTTTCGACTTTGGGATTTTTTTTTCTTTACCTTTTTTATATTATATATGGACACAATTCCTGTTATTTAATTTCACATCATTATCATGATCAATCATCATTATTATCGTTATCATCATCATTATCATCATTATCATCATTTCCTCATCTTATCATCATTATTTGCAATTATTATCATCATTACTGCAATTGTGTATCATTATTTATTGCATATTGGAGTTATAATATATATTTTTGCAATAATACTAATAACGACACAACAATAATATAGTATCACATAATAATAACAATAATACGCGTTTTATACTAAGTATTTATACATTATCTTAATTAGTAATTGTTATTACTGTAATTATTCTTATAATAATTATTTTTTGGCAATTATACTACCAGTACAAATAATATAATTATACTAATAACACTAATAATGTTAATAACAAGATAGAACGACTATCATTATTATTATTATACTTATTATGTATTATTATTATTGTTATTATTACAGTTTTAATATATTTTTTGGCACTAATGCTAAATAATTAGGATATAGTAATATACGACTACGAACTAATAATGATAATAATGATAATAGTAATAATAATAATAATAATAGTAATATAATCATAATAATAATAAATACTAATAATAATAATATTAATAATAATAATAATATAGTATTCAAAAGTTATCAAGAAATTCTCTTTATTCTTTCACTTTTTTGATCATCATTGTTGTCATGATTAATTACAATTCTGGTAATTATTATCATTATTACCCTAATTATTGCCGAAATCATCAAGAAATCGAAAAACGTCATTTTGGAGTATACTTCTCAAAAGGCTATATTTCGCTAGATTTTGCCGCTTTTTCGCCTTTTGGGATTTTTTCTTTTACCTTTTTTAATATTATATATGGACACAATTTCCTGTTATTACATCATCATTATCATGATTTCATCATTATTATCGTTTATCATCATCATTATCATCATTATCAATACCATTATCATCATCATTATGAAGCATTAGATGCAAGTATTATCATCATTATTGCAATTGTTATCATTATTATTTGCAATTATTGTGAGTTATAAATATAATTTTTGCAATACATACTATAACCACAACATATAAAGTATAACAATAATAATAACAATAATACCGATTTTATAATAGTTATTTTTTATATCAATTATCTTAATTAGTATTGTTATTACTGTAATTATTAACTGTTTAATAATTATTTTTGCAATTATACTACAAGTACAATATAATAATGATAATATAAACAATAATAATGGTTTTATACCAATAATTATAACGACTAGCATTATTTAATTTATTAACTTAGTATTATTATTATTATTGTTATTATTACGTTATAATATATTTTTTTTGGACATAATGGCTAATAATTAAGATAATAGTAAGTACTACTACTACTACTAATAATAATAATAATGATAATAATACTAATACTAATAATAATAATCATAATAATAATAATGATAATACTAATAATACATAATAATCTAATAATCATAATATCTTCAAAAGTTTATCAAAATTCTCTTTATTCCTCACTTTTATCATCATTGTTTCATGATTAATACAATTTTCTGGTAACTTATTATCATTATTACCCTAATAATTCCGAAATCCATAAAGAAATCGAAAAACGTCATTTTGGAGTATAGCTCTCAAAGCTATATTCGCTAGATTTTGCCGCTTTTTTTCGACTTTTGGGATTTTTTTCTTTTACCTTTTTTACTAGTTATAATATGGACACAATTCCTGTTTTTATCATCATCATTATCATGATTATCTTTATTATTATCGTTTATCATCATCATTATCATCATATCATCATTATCATCCTCATTATCATCATTATTGCAATTGTTATCATCATTATTGCAATTGTTATCAATTATTATTGCAATTATTGAGTTTAATTATTATGTTTGCAATATAATACAATAACCACAACAATAATAATAGTCATTAACAATAATCATAACAATATAACGATTTTTATATATTATTTATATCATTATCTTAATAAGTATTGTTATTACTGGTAATTATTAACTGTTATAATAATATTTTGCAATTATACTACCGTACACATAATAATATTATAATAGTACAATAATAATGTTAATCCATATTATAGCGACTAGCATTATTATTATTATACTTTATATTATTATTATTGTTGTTATTATTACAGTTAAAATATATTTTTTGGCATAATGCTATAATTAAGATATAGTAATAGTACTACTACTACTATAATAATAATGATAATATTAATAATAATAACAATATTAATACTATATTAATAATAATAATAAAATTAATAATGAATAATAATAAATAATATTAATAATTAATTATTTAATAATAGAATTAAAAATTATTATTATTATTATTCAAATTTTAATTAATAATCAAAAATATCATTATATATAATTAAAAATATTATAATATAAAAATATTTTTTAAATTCAATTTATTTTTTTATTTTTGCATATTAAACAATTGTTTATTTTCTCCTTTATATTGAATATCATATTAATTATATAAAAATTTCAATTATATATTATACTTATCACTTATTATTATTTAATATTATATTATAATTATAATCTTATTATTCTCATTATTATATAATTTTTTTTATATTATTCATTTTCATTATATTAAATTTTAATATTATAATTAATCAAAACAAAATATATATATAATTAAATAATTATTTTAATTAATTTTTTCTATTATAATTTTGTTTAAATTAATTATTATGTTATATAACATTTTTAATTTTATTATATTATAATATTATTATTAAATATTTTATTAAAATATTATATATTATTATATATACATATTATTATTTAATTTATATTAATATAATATATTTTAACTAATTAATAATTAATAATATTATATAATAAAATATATAATAATAATATAATAAATAATAATAATAATAATAAAAAAATATAAAATATATAATAATAATTAATATATAATAATTCAATTATATTTCATATTTATCTATTTTTATAATAATTTGTAATATTAAAAATTATAATTTTATAATGCCAATAATAAAATTAAAAAATATTTAATATTCAAAAACTATATTTTGTTATTTAAGTTTATTTAATTTTTTTTTTATTTTATTTATATATCCTAATTTCCTTTATTATCATAAAAATTTTTTTTATTATTTTATATATAATTTATCATTATATCTCATTATCATCAATTAATTATATCATATAATATTTAAAATTTTTTATTTTTTTATTATTGCATTATTGAATTTTATCATATTTTATAATTATTAATATTATATATTAAAAATAATATGCAATAATACAAAACCAAAAAATTATTTATAATAACTAATTATAATTATTACGTTTTTATTTGTATTATTTTTTAATTAATTATTTTTTAATTATAGTATTAAATATAATTTGTAAATACATAATAATTATATAAATAAATTATAATAATATAAAAATTATTTTATAATTTATTATTATTATAATTTATTTATTATTAATATATTTTTTTATAATGCAATATTATAATAGAATATTAATAATTATAATATAATATATAATGATTATAATTATAATTATGATAATAATAATAATAATAATGATAATATTAATAATAATAAAAAAAATAATTTATAATAATTATAACTATATAATTTTTTTTAAATTAAAATTCAATTTTAATCATTAATAATAATTTTTAATATAAAAATTTTTTAATATTTAAATCAATAGTATTTTTTAAATCATTTTTGCTTTTTTTTTTTACTTTTTTATTATTATTGAAATTTGTATTATCATATTTATATGATTACCTCTATATTTTATATATATTATCATATTAATCATATCATCATATTATCTCATTATTATTTTATCATCATTTTAAATTTATCATTTTTTAATTATTTGGATATATAATTGGAATTTTCAAAAAACAATTAAAATTTAATATATTCAATATAATATAATAAATTTCTAAATAATTATTAATACATTTATTTATATTATTTTTATTAAT
>NW_023640642.1:10000-11144 GCF_015228065.2 Penaeus monodon | reverse complement strand
TTGGGCAAGGAACTTCCCCCTTTGATTGCCAAACCTGCCACTGGGGGCCCAAGCCACCCCAATAAAAGTGCTGGTCCCAAGCCGGTAAAAGAGAGAATAATTACCAAAAAAAAAAAAAAAAAACTAAAATTAAAGTATCATACTGGACCACGGGGCTCAGACATGAACCTCCCGTTAAAAGAAGGAAATTATATATTAATAAATATATATATATATTATATAATAATATATATATGTATAAAATTTTAAATGTATATATATATATTATATTATATATATAAATTATATATATATATTATATATATATTTTATATATATAAAAAGTATGTTGTTTTATGTTGGTGTGTTTTTGTGTGTGTCCGTGTAGTTGATGTATTTTATTACAAAAACAAACCCCCACACAGGTGTGTGTCTGGTATATATTTTAATATATATATATATATATATTATATATAATATTAAATATATATATATATAATAAAATTATAAATACATCACACCACACACACAACCACACACAACACAACACACACCACACACACACCCACACACCACCACACACAAAAACCACACACAACACACACACCACTCGCCGCGGGGGCCCGAGGGTTAGAGCTCGGACTCAAGACTGTTAGGGACGGCAATCGGTTCAAAAAGTTCGAGTCACGGCCGGCGCTTTGTTCCCTTGGGAAAGGAATTCGCCTTGATTGCCTACCTATCCACGGGAGGGGAAAAACCAGCCCCAAGTCAGTGCGGCCCCAACCCTGGTAAATAGAGAAAATGATTACCTAAAAGGTAAAAACGGACTCTCCGGGGAAAAGGGAAAACTGGAGACCCTACCACGTATCACCCCAAGAGCACTAACATAAAAATACAATTAAGTATCATGCTTGCCCACGGCGGCTAAACATGCCCCCTCCCGTAAAAAAAAAAAAAAAAAAAAAAAAAAAAAAAAAAAAAAAAAAAATATTATATATAAAATATATATATATTATATAATATGATATATACATATATATATATATATATTAATATATATATAGATAGAAAAAGATGATAGATAGTAAAGATCGATACAAATAAAAACATATAATATAGGTATATGTAAAAATATATAAATAATGTATATTTTAACATTTTAATA
>NW_023640642.1:0-5000 GCF_015228065.2 Penaeus monodon | reverse complement strand
TCTTTTTACATTTTCAAAAAAAAAAAAACATAAAAAATAAAAAAAAAAAAATAATAATAATAATGTAATATCAAATAAAACCCCCACACGCGAAAAACAGATTGAATAGACCTTTTATTTTCCTTTTTTTTTTCTTTTCTTTTTCATGTTTTTACCAGGATTTTAAGGAGAAATAAAGAAGAAGAGAGATTAGTTCGTTCCGGTTCAGGTCGCTGCACCTGTCCCTCTGGAGGGAGATTTGGTTGTGCTCTTGTCTCTTCCCTCCTTCTTCTCTTCCTCTTCTTTCTCTCTCTCTCTTCTCTCTCTCTCTCCTCTCTCTCTCTCTCTCCTTCTCTTCTCTTCTTTATATATATTTAAAATATATTATATAATATATATATATATATAATGGATATATTTATAACATATTATAATATATATATATTATATATATATATATAAATATAAATATATAATATATATATATATATATATTTAAAATTTAACACATCTATATGCGACATAACAACCTTTTCCCGGTCAGGGGGGGTTCTTTTTTTCTGTATAAAAGTTTTCCCGAATATTTCCTCTTAATGCAACACACCACAACACACCCAACACCACACACACAACCACACACCACACACCACCACACACCACACACACATTTACACACAAACATACACACGCATAATATGCGTGTAACACACACAAAAACACACCCACACACACACCACAACACACACCACACAACACAAATAATATATATTATATATATATATAAATATATATATATAATATTAAAAAACACATATACATATATATTATGTATATATGTGGGTGTTTTGTGTGTGGGGTATACCTAATGATAAATAAAAAATAAATAAATAAATAAATAAATAAATAAATAAATATATTATATTATATATATATATATATATATATTATATAATATATATATACATATATATATTATATCCATCTATCTATCTATCTCTCATCTCTTTCTCTCTCTCTCCCTCTCTCTCTCTCTCTCTCTCTTTTTATATATATATATATATATATATATATATATATATATATATATTTATATATATATATATATATATATTTTATATATATATATATATATATATATATATATATATATATATATAAGCGTGCGCGAGCGCGTGCGTGCGCGTGTGTGTGAAATATATATATATTTAATATATGCGTGTGTGTGTATGTTTGTGCGTGTGTGTGTGCGCGCGCGCTTGCGTGTGTGTGTGTGTGTGTGTGTGTGTTTGTGTGTGTGTGTGTGTATGTGTGTGTGTGTGTGTGTGTGTGTGTGTGTGTGTGTGTGTGTGTGTGTGTATCTGTGTGTGTATGTATATATATGTATTTATAAGTAGGCTATAAACTGAAACAGAAGCCCCATAGACAGTTCTTCAGCCCTAGTTTATGAACCCTCGGGGCTATTTAGTCGAGACAGAAACCGCGGCCGGTGAGTGGCGTTTACGAGCAAGACGCGGGCGAGGGCTGCCACTTCGGGATTTTTTGCTGCTCGATTTGGCCTGTTTTTTTTTACAGTTCCTACTAGAACCGTTTTTTTTTTACAGTTTATGTTAGACAGGTAGACAAAAAATATTTACAGATGTACCGGGCCGCATCGAGCTTTTGTCTAGGGATGTCCATAGCCATTTTTTTTTTGGGGGGGGGTGTTCTATTTTTTTCTGATATCAACAACGCGGAGTCATTGTTGTTAAAGACATGTGAATTATCTAATTCAAAGGACCATTAAAAATCAATCGCCTTTTTTTGTCCTTTGTTATGGTCTTAGTACGTATGACTAGTACATTTGCTTGAAAGAGAGGACTATAGTGTATGTATATACAATATATATGTATGAGGATAGTTAGATTGCTAGATAGATGGGTAGGTAGGTAGGTTGGTAGGTAAGTAGGTAACTAGATAAATAATAAGAGTAAGATAAAGATATATAGATAGATCGACAGCTAAATATACGCGATAGATAGACAGACTGATTGCCTGAATGATTCCATACAATCTGTCTGGGACACAGAGTATAAGGTTAACTAGTGACTTATGTAATCTATAAAAGCTGAAAAGGCAGAAAATACGACAAAACTTAATACTAACGTAAAGAAAAAAAATACACACGCACAGGACATATAAATCAGAGGTTAATATTTTTATTCATGGAAATGTAAGATTTTGTTTGTTATATAATTGTATTTCTCCTCGGGGTTGTCGCCCACACTTTCACTAACAAATGAGGTTTTCCCCCGAAGCATACAATTATAGGAAACATGTATCAAACTTTCTCGTCATGATGTAATCCTTCAAGACAAATCAGATCAGCGATTATAATTAAGACCTTGCAATAATCATACGCGATCAGTTGTAATTAGTACAAAATGTCCGCAAATTGCTATAATAGCTTGGGTGATAACTGCCACAGAATTAGGGGTAATTAAGCATATAATGACTGAGACACATACAGTGATCCAGGAAATATTGATAATGAAGATAGTGGCATTGCTATATTACGGGCCATCGTTGCAGATTGATTATTGTTGCTGCAAAGAGAAAAGGGAATTGGGAGTCTGAATAAGTTTACAAGCACACACACACACAACCCCACACACACACACACACACACACACAACACACACACCACACACACACACACACACCAAAACACAACACACACACCCCCACACACCCCACACACGTACACACACATACACACACACACACACACCACACACACACACACACACACAACACCCCACAACATGATATATATATAAAATATTATAAAATTGTTATATATTATATATCATGTTTTGTGGGGTGTGTGTGTGTGTGTGTGTGTGTGTGTGGGTGTGTGTTTGTGTGTGTGTGGGGTGTGTTTGTGTGTGTGGGTTTTGTGTTGTGTGTGTGTGGGGTGTGTGTGTGTGTGTCTTGTAAACATTATTCAGACTCCAATTCCCTTTTCTCTTTGCAGCACAATAATCAATCTGCAACGAGGGCCTTTAATATAGCAATGCCACTATCTTCATTATCAATATTTCCTGGATCACTGAAATCGTTTTCTCAGTCATTATATGTTTAATTTACCACTAATTCTGTGGCAGTTATCACCAAGCTATTATAGCAATTTGCGGACTTTTTGTACTAATTACAACTGATCGCGTATGATTTTTGCAAGGTCTTTTAATTATAATCGCTGATCTGATTTGTCTTGAAGGATTACATCATGACGAGAAAGTTTGATACATGATTCCTATAATTGTATGCTTCAGGGGAAAACCTCATATTGTTAGTGAAAGTGTGGGCGACAACTCGAGGATGAAATACAATTATATAACAAACAAAATCTTACATTTCCATGAATAATAATATTAACCTCTGATTTATATGTCCTGTGCGTGGGTTTTTTTTTTCTTTACGTTAGTATTAAGTTTTGTCGTATGTTTCTGCCTTTTCAGCTTTATAGATTTACATAAGTCACTAGTTAACCTTATACTCTGTGTCCCAGACAGATTGTATGGAATCATTCAGGCAATCAGTCTGTCTATCTATCGCGTATATTTAGCTGTCGATCTATCTATATATCTTTATCTTACTCTTATTATTTATCTAGTTACCTACTTACCTACCAACCTACCTACCTACCCATCTATCTAGCAATCTAACTATCCTCATACATACATATTGTATATACATACACTATAGTCCTCTCTTTCAAGCAAATGTACTAGTCATACGTACTAAGACCATAACAAAGGACAAAAAAAGGCGATTGATTTTTAATGGTCCTTTGAATTAGATAATTCCACATGTCTTTAACAACAATGACTCCGCGTTGTTGATATCAGAAAAAAATAGAACACCCCCCCCCAAAAAAAAAAATGGCTATGGACATCCCTAGACAAAAGCTCGATGCGGCCCGGTACATCTGTAAATATTTTTTGTCTACCTGTCTAACATAAACTGTAAAAAAAACGGTCTAGTAGGAAACTGTAAAAAAAAAACAGGCCAAATCGAGCAGCAAAAAATCCCGAAGTGGCAGCCCTCGCCCGCGTCTTGCTCGTAAACGCCACTCACCGGCCGCGGTTTCTGTCTCGACTAAATAGCCCCGAGGGTTCATAAACTAGGGCTGAAGAACTGTCTATGGGGCTTCTGTTACAGTTTATATCCTACATTTTTAGAAATACATATATATACATACACACACAGATACACACACACACACACACACACACACACACACACACACACACACAACCCCACACACACACACACACACACACAACCCGACACACACAACCCCACACACACACACCCCACACACACAAACCCCAACACACACACACACACAACACACACACACAACACACACACACACGCAAGCGCGCGCGCACACACACACGCACAAACATACACACACACGCATATATTAAATATATATATTTACGCGCTCGCGCCCGGGTTAAAATATATATATATATATATATATATATTTTATATATATATAATATAATATATATATATATATTAAATATATTATATATATATATATATTATATATATATATATATAAAAAAAGAGAGAGAGAGAGAGAGAGAGAGGGAAGAGAGAGAAAGAGAGTGAGAGATAGATAGATAGATGGATAATATATATATATATGTATATATATATATATATATATATATATATATATATATATATATATATATTTATTTATTTATTTATTTTTTTATTTATTTATTTATTTATTATATATAGGTATACACACACACACACACACACATATATACATACATATATATGTATATGTGTTTTATATTAATAAAAATATAAAATATTTTATATTTATATATATATAAAAAATATGTGTGTAGTTTTTGTGTGATGTGGGGTGTGTGTGTTGGTGTGTTGTGTGTGTGTGTGTGTTTTGGTGGGGTGTTGTGTGTGTGTGTGTGTGTGTGGGTTTGGGTGTGTGTACGTAT
>NW_023640641.1:0-7500 GCF_015228065.2 Penaeus monodon | reverse complement strand
ATCATCATTATCATCATTATTGCAATTATTATCATCATTATTGCAATTATTATCATTCTTATTGCAATTATTCCCAGTTATAATATAATTTTACATCTCTACTAATAACAACTACAATAATAATAGTAAATAACAATAATAATAACAATAATAACGTTTTTGTAATCATTATTTATATCATTATTTCAATTAAAATTTTTTTTTTCTGTAATATTTACTATAATAATTATTTTTACAATTATACTACCAGTAAAAATAATAATAATGATAATAATAACAATAATAATATTAATAACAATATTATAACAATTAGTATTATTATAATTATACTTATTATTATTATTATTGTTATTATTACAGTTATAATAAATTTTTTGGGCAATAATACTAATAATTAAAGTAATAATAATAATAATAATAATAATAATAATAATAATAATAATAAATAGTAAATAATAATAAAAATTATAATACAAATATTAATAATAAAAAATGATAATAATGACAATAATAATAATAATAGTACTAATATTAATAATCTTTCAAATGTTACCAAAAATTCTCTTTATTTCACTTTATCATCATTATTGTTATGATTAATAGAATTTTTGGTAATTATTATCATTATTACCCTAATAATTGCAGAATCATCAAATGAATGGAAAAAACGTCATTTTAGAGTCTACTCTCAAAAGGCTATATTTCGCTAGATTTTGCCGCTTTTTCGATTTTTGGGGGTTTTTTTTCTTTCCCTTTTTTTATTATATATGGACAAAATTTTCCTGTTATTATCATCATTATTATCATAACTATCATCATCATTATCGTTATCACCATCATTATCATCATTATCATCATCATTATCATCATTATTGCAATTATTATCATCATTATTGCAATTGTTATCATTATTATTGCAATTATTGCGTTTAAATATAATTTTTTACATCTATACTAAAAAACAACTACAATAAAAATAGTAATAACAATAATAATAACAAAATAACGTTTTTATAATCATTATTTATATCATTGTTTCAATTAATATCGTTATTACTGTAATTATTACTGTTATAATAATTATTTTTACAATTATACTACCAGTAAAAATAATGCTACGCCAGTGGGTCTTTGTCTCTGTGCGAAACATGTGTTAACATAAAGGGGACTGGGCAAACATGACGCAGCTGGCTGGGAGCGGGAGGAGCAGAGGAACAAGCCGTGAGACGGAGTTGGGTGCTGCTCCTGTAAAAGACCTCGTGTGTGCCTTGTGACCTGAGATAAACCTGGTGTTGCCCTGTAATAAAGCGTATTGTGCTGTGTGACATGTGGTTTCCCCCTGTATTGTGCCTATAGAAAAGTGTACGGGTAATAACTTGTGTAAATAAAGGAAAGACTGTCATTTGTGTGTTTACTTCGTGCCCTGCCTCGCCACTTGGCGTTTCCTCTCCTGGTGTTCTCGATTTATCGTGTTCTCCAAAGATGGCGGCAGCCATGAGGGGGGAGGAGGCTATGACTGAGGCAGGCACGAGTGAGGTGAAGCCGAGCCAGATGGACCGATCACTGCCATGCTGGCCGGTATGAGGGAGGAAATGGGACAAAGGGTAGAAAAAGCAGGGCCCCGAGGGCACGCAGCAGGCGCACCATCTCGTCGAGATGCAGGCAAGGAAGGCAGAGGAACAGTTCTGCCAACTTGTTGAGGGGCTACAGAGCAATCTCGCATCTGTGAAGATGGAAACTCAGCAGTACACCGACAAGGCCTGCAACAGCGAGAAGAGTGAACTGATGGAGGAGGTGCAGACTCTGAAGGGCGAGGTTCAGGGCCTGAGGGAGGAAGTGAAGAGGAAAGCGGCGTCACGAGGTAGTAACGTTGCAAGCAGAGAAGGCAGACGAGGTTCTGGGAACAGATGCCAGAGTGTCAGGTTTTCTGGGGTCTGCCTGGGTCCGTGGCAGGAAACCCCCGGGCCTCGCATCGTCGTGTCGGAGCCAGTGGTCGCTGCAGAAGGCTGGGGACCCATCGGACCGCCTCCTTGGATATAGGTGGCGGCAAAAATCGGACCCGGTCAACCCGCCTCGTTACCTCCCTCCCCCCCCCGGGCGTGTTAGTTCACGGCACGCGTTCTCCAACCCGCAGCCCCTCGGCCTCCAGATATTCTGTGAAGCGTAAGCTAGCTGAGTAGACGGGAAGGTGGCCTGGGAGGCATATGTCGCCCAATTTTTAAATGCTGGCATCTGCCCAGGGCTGGAGCCAGGAAGAGAAAGGGCCCCGCAGCTGGTAACCGCGCTACGGGGCCCCGGGGTGGTAGTGTTGGGGCATGTGCCGGCATCCCAACATGCCTCTTACACCAGGGTGGTGGTGGCTTTTAAACGCCGTTTCTGGCACCCCCACCAGGCCGAGGTATATCGGCCCACTTGAAGAAGCGGACTCCCTGAGCGTGGCGAGACACTGTCCCAGCTGGCGCAGGATGTGGAGGCGCTGGTAAGGGGGTCGTACCCCGCGGCTGCGGAAGAGTGATGTGGTCCTGGGCCCCTGATTCTTTGTTGACGCTTTACAGGACCCGCAGCTGCAAATCTACGTCAAGCAGGCACACCCTGACACCTGCAGGTGGCGCTGGCGAGGGCCTTGGAGTTCGAGGCCTTCCCGAAGGCAACCAGTGGCCTAGGGCCCGCTGCTCAGCCCAGCCGTGACCTCCGGGGCCGGAAGGCTAAAATGGAGAAAATAGCATTGAGGAAGGTAAACCCGAGAACTTTCCAAGGGTTGTGTTGGGGCTGCGGAGAGGTAGGGCACAGACGTAGTCAGTGTCAGAGGGGGGCGGAGAACATGTCTCTCAAAACCCGGACGGATTCTGATGCCTTCCAGCAGTGCTGCAAGACTGTGTCAGGTAGTATCACCATCCGAGCGCATGTCCTAAGGCTAAGGAAGTTTGGGACAGGCGGAAAAGGCTGGAGAAGGGGGCCGAAACCCAGCCGTTTCCCCGGTTCCCGGGCCCGACTTGGGTAAACTGCCATCGAACCAGCACGCTGCAGGTGGAGGGCTCAATAGATGGGAAGCCATGCCCCCTGACATGGACACTGGGGCTGAGAAGACCCTAGTGCGGCCTGATATGTGGCCACTATGCGACTTCCAGACGCACCACAGAGACTGTGTGGTGTCACGGGGCATTGTGTGGCAGCTCAAGGAGCCAGTGGAGGCTCGTATTGGGTGGGCAGCACGGTGCAGCGGCTGCCGGTGTATGTGGCCGATCTGGACGAGCACTGTTTGCTGGGCCTTGACTACCTGACGCAGGGGTAAGGCGTGTGTCGACCTTGGACGGAAGCTGGTGAGGGTGCACGGTGAAGAGGTGCCCTTGCTTCAGAGGTTGGCTGTGCAGAGGTAGTTACAGCTGAGCGACTGCACCTTGCCCCCAGGACAGAGTCTAGAATCCGGTGTCGACTGTCAAGAGTGATGCGTGGAAGTAGGGGGGCCTCATGGAGCCCATTTAAAACCTGCAGCTGGTGATGGCGTAGCGGTTGGGCGGAGCCTTGTTGGACCCGGGGAGGGGTTAGTTTCAGTATTGGTAGCTAACTTCTCGATAAGGCCCAGAAGGTGCCAGCTCGTGCAAAGCTGGGCACTTGTGAGGGAAATGGAGCGTCCAGAAGAGTCGTCGGGGAGCAAGGAGTTGGTTGGAGTGGGGGCCCTTGCCTGAATTCCTCGAGGACTTGGGGCACCCGGCTGTGGCGTTACTATGGGCCAGGAAGCTACTCCTGGGGCCATGGTGAAAAAGAAGATGACGTTAGCCCCAGTAGCGGCGATGAGGACGTGGCAGACGCTGACCGAGATGAGGACGAGCATTTGGACGGTGAGGGCGATGCAGCAGACGTCAACGGTGACCATGAGCCAGGTCTTGGGACAGGAGATACCCCTCTAGGGGCCACTGCCAAACTACCGCCGCCCCCACCTCCTCCAGAGAGAACCCCAGCGAGAGCGAAGAAAGCCGCACTGATGAAAGATTTTTGTTTCTGAGAACTGATTTTATTTAAATTTTTATGTAGTTTGTTTCAGGTTTAGATATGTCAGAGCAGACGGGTCGTCTGCTTTATAGGGGGGGGATAGTGCTACGCCAGTGGGTCTTTGTCTCTGTCCGAACCATGTGTTAAAAATGAAGGGACTGGGCAAACATGACGCAGCTGGCTGGGAGCGGAGGAGCAGAGGAACAAGCCGTGAGACGGAGTTGGGTGCTGCTCCTGTGAAGACCTCGTGTGTGCCTTGTGACCCGAGATAAACCTGGTGTTGCCCCGTAATAAGCTGTATTGTGCTGTGTGATATTCTGGTTTCCCCCTGTATGTGCCTATAGAAAAGTGTACGGGTAAATAACTTGTGTAAATAAAGGAAAGACTGTCATTTTGTGTTACTTCGTCCCTGCCTCGCCACTTGGCGTTTTCCTCTCCTGGTGTTCTGGGACGCTGTGGTGTTCGGTTTCATCTTTGGGGCTGTTTAGTGTTCACGACCCTGTATATAACACGCCGTCTGCCTAGCCTGCCTTGCGTTGGGCAGAGAGACGAGGTGGCCGGCGTAACAATAATAATAATGAAATAATAACAATAATAATATTAATAACAATAATATAACAATTAGTATTATTATAATTATACTTATTTATTATTGTTGTTATTATTACAGTATAATATATTTTTGGGAATAATACTAATAATTAAAGTAATAAAAATAATAAAAATATAATGATAATAATGATGTAATAATAATGATAATAATAATAATAATAATAATAATGATAATAAGAAATAATAATAATAATAATGTAAAATATAATAATATTAATAACCATCAAATGTTATCCAAATTTTCTTATTTTCACTTTTTTCATCATTATTGTCATGATTAATAGAATTCTGGTAATTTTATCATTATTACCCTAATAATTACAAGAATCATCAAATAAATGGAAAAAACGTCATTTTGGAGTCTACTCTCAAAAGGCTATATTTCACTAGATTTTGCCGCTTTATCGACTTTGCGATTTTTTTCTTTTACCTTTTTTATTATATATGGACACAATTCCTGTTATTATCATCTTTATTATCACGATTATCATCATTATTATCGTTATCATCATCATTATCGTCATTATCACTTTATCATCATCATTATTATCATTATTGAAATTATTATCATCATTATTCCCAATTATTATCATTATTATTGAAATTTATTGCAGTTATAATATATATTTTTACATCTATACTAATAACAACTACAATAATAATAGTAATAACAAAAAATAATAACAATAATAACGTTTTATAATCATTATTTATATCATTTTTTCAAATAATTTTCGTTTTACGTAACTATTACTGTTATAATAATTTTTTTTACAATTATACTACCAGTAAAAATAATAATAATGATAATAATAACAATAATAATATTAATAAAAATATTATAACAATTAGTATTATTATAATTATACTTATCATTATTATTTTTGTTATTATTACAGTTATAAATATATTTTCTGGCAAAAATACTAATAATTAAAGAAATAATAATAATAATAATAATAAATAAAATAATAATAATAATAATAATAATAATAATAATAATAATAATAATGATAATAATATGATAATAGTAATAATATTAATAATCATCAAATGTTTCCAAATTCTCTTTATTCTCACTTTTATCATCATTATTGTCATGATTAATAGAATTTCTGGTAATTATTATCATTATTACCCTAATAATGCCGAATCAAAAATGAATGGAAAAAATATCAATTTGGAGTCTACTCTCAAAAGGCTATATTTCACTAGATTGTGCCGCTTTTCGACTTTTGGGATTTTTTTTCTTTTACTTTTTTTTATTATAAAATGGACACAATTCCTGCTATTATCATCATTATTATCATGATTATCATCATTATTATCGTTATCATCATTATTATCATCATTATCATAAATTATCATCATCATTATCATCATTATTGCAATTATTATCATCATTATTGCAATTATTATAATTATTATTGCAATTATTGCATTTATAATATATATTTTACATCTATACTAATAACAACTCCAAAAAAATAGTAGTAAGAATAAAAATAACAATAATAACGTTTTAAAAATCTTATTTATATCATTATTTAAAATTAATATCGTTATTACTGTAATTATTACTGTCATAATAATTATTTTTACAATTACACAACTAGTAAAAATAATAATAATGATAATAATAACAAAATAATATTAATAACAATATTATAACAATTAGTATATATAATATACTTTTTATTATTATTATTTTTATTATTACAGTTATAATATATTTTTTGGCAATAATACTAATAATTAAAGTAATAATAATAATAAAATAATAATAATAATAATAATAATAATAATAATGAAAATAATAATGATAATAGTAATAATATTAATAATCATTACATGTTATCCAAATTCTCTTCATTCTCACTTTTATCATCATTATTGTCATGATTAATAGAATTTGGAAATTTATTAAAATTTAAATTACCCAAATAATTGCCAGAATCATCAAATGAATGGAAAAAAACGTCATTTTGGATTTCTACTCTCAAAAGGCTATATTTCGCTAGATTTTGCCGTTTTTTTGACTTTTGGGATTTTTTTTCTTTTACCTTTTTTTTATTATATATGGACACAATTCCTGTTTTTATCATCATTATTATCATGATTATCATCATCATTATCGTTATCATTATCATCATTATTGCAATTATTATCATCATTATTGAAATTATTACATATTATTGCAATTATTGCAGTTATAATATATATTTTTCCCTCTTACTAATAACAACTACAATAATAATAGTAATAACTATAATAAAAAACAATAATAACGTTTTATAATCATTATTTATATCTTTATTTCAATTAATATCGTTATTACTGTAATTATTACTGTTATAATAATTATTTTTACAATTATACTACCAGTAAAAATAATAATAATGATGATAATAACAATAATAATATTAATAATGATAATAATGATAATAATAATGATAATAGTAATAATATTAATAATCATCAAATGTTATCCAAATTCTCTTTATTCTCACTTTTATCATCATTATTGTCATAATTAATAGAATTCTGGTAATTATTATCATTATTACCCTAATAATTGCCAGAATCATCAAAAGAATGAAAAAACGTCATTTGGAGTCAACTCTCAAAGGCTATATTTCGCTAGATTTGCCGCTTTTTCGATTTTTGGATTTTTTTTCTTTTACCTTTTTTATTATATATGGACAAAAATTCCTGTTATTATCATCATTATTATCATGATTATCATCATTATTATCGTTATCATCATCATTTATCATTATCATCATAACATCATCATTATCATCATTATTGCAATTTTTATCTTTATTATTGCAATTTATTATCATTATTTTTGCAATATTGCAGTTATAATATTTTTTTTTTTAAAAAACAATAAAT
>NW_023640640.1:0-11146 GCF_015228065.2 Penaeus monodon | reverse complement strand
TATTATCATATTTATTATTATATTATTATTTATTATTATTATTTTTCTATTATTTTCATTAGTAATTGCAAAAACTTTTATTCTGTTAATAACATAATAATATAATATAAGTAAATATATAATGCTGTGTTATAATTTTGTTTTTAGTATTATTATTTTTATTATTACATTATATTATTTGTACTGGTATTTATAATTGCAAAATAATTATTATAACAGTAATAATTACAGTAATAACGATACTAATTAAGATAATGATATAAATAACTATTTTTAAAATCGTTATTATTTTTAATTATTGTTATTACTATTATTATTTTGTGGTTATTAGTATTATTGCAAAAATATATACTATAACTCCAATAATTGCAAAAATAATGAAAACAATTGCAAAAATGATGATAATAATTGCAATAATGATGATAATGATGATGATAATGATGATAAGATGATAATGATGATGATAACGATAATAATGATGATAATCATGATAATGATGATGATAAAAACCCAGGAATTGTGTCCATATATAATATAAAAAAGGTATAAGAAAAATATTCCCAAAGTTCGAAAAAGCGGCAAAATCTAGCGAAATATAGCCTTTTGAGAGTTATACTCCAAAATGACGTTTTTCGATTTCTTTGGGGATTTCGGGAATTATTAGGGGAATAATGATAATAATTACCAGAATTTTATTAATCATAACAATAATGATGATAAAGTTCAGAATAAATAGAATTTTGATAACATTTGAATATTATTAAAATTATTATCATTATTATTATTATTATTATTATTATTATTATTATTATTATTATTATTATTATATTATCTTAATTATTAGAATCATTGCCAAAAAATCTATTTTATCTGTAATAATAACAATAATAATAATAGTAAAAGTATAATAATAATATGCTAGTGGTTATAATATTGTTATTATATTATTATTGTTATTTTTTATCATTATTATTATTTGTACTGGTAGTATAATTGCAAAAATAATTACTATAACAGTAATAATTACAGTAATAACGATACTAAATTAAGATAATGATATAAATAATTATTATAAATGTTATTATTGTTATTATTATTGTTATTACTATTATTTTGTTGGGGTTATTAGTATTATTGCAAAATATATACTATAACTCCAATAATTGCAATAATAATGATAAAAAATTGCAATATGATGATAAAAATTGCAATAATGATGATAATGATGATGAAATGATGAAAATGATGATAATGATGATAATGATGATGATAACGATAATAATGATGATAATCATGATAATGATGATGAAAAATAACAGGAATTGTGTCCATATATAATATAAAAAGGTATAAGAAAACATTCCCAAAAGTCGAAAAGCGGCAAATCTAGCGAAATATAGCCTTTTGAAAGTATACTCCAAATGACTTTTTTTTCGATTTCTTTGGTGATTCGGCAATTATTAGGGTAATAATGATAATAATTACCAGAATTGTTTTAAATCAAAACCCAAAAATGATGATAAAGTGAGAATAAGAGAATTTTGATAACATTTGAATATTATTATAATTATTATTATTATTATTATTTTTATTTTTATTATTATTATTATTATTATTATTATTATTATTATTTTTATTATTATTATTATTACTATTATCTTAATTATTAGTTTTATTGCCAAAATATCTATTATATCTGTTAATAATCACAAAAATAATAATAAGTATAAGTAAAATAATAATAATGCTAGTGGTTATAATATTGTTATTAGTATTATTATTGTTATTATTATCATTATTTTATTAGTACGGGTAGTATAATTGAAAAAATAATTTTATAACAGTAATAATTACAGAAATAACGATACTAATTAAGATAATGATATAAATAACTTTATAAAATCGTTATTATTGTTATTTTTATTGTTATTTACTATTATTTTGTTGTGGTTATTAGTATTATGAAAAAACATATACTTAACTCCAATAATTGCAATAATAATTATAACAATTGCAATAATGATGATAATAATTGCAAAAATGATGATAATGATGATGATATGATGATAATGATGATAATGATGATGATAACGATAATAATGATGATAATCATGATAATGATGATGATAAAAAAAGGGAAATTTGTGTCCAATATAATAAAAAAGGGGTATTAGAAAAACATTCACCACAAGTCGAAATAGCGGAAAAATCTAGCGAAATGTAGCGTTTTGAGTGTATACTCCAAATTGACGTTTTTCGATTTTTGGTGATTTCGGCAATTATTAGGGTAATAATGATAATAATTACCAGAATTGTATTAATCATAACAATAATGATGATAAAAGTGAGAATAAAGAGAATTTTGATAACATTTAAATATTATCAAAATTGTTATTATTATTATTATTATTATTATTATTATTATTATTATTTTTATTATTATCATTATTATTTTTTGTACTGGTAGTATAATTGCAACAATAATTATTATAACAGTAATTATTACAGTAATAACGATACTATATAAGATAATGATAAAAATAATTATCATAAAATCGTTATTATTGTTATTATTATTGTTATTACTATTATTATTGTTGTGGTTATTAGTATTATTGCAAAAATATATACTATAACTCCAAAAATTGCAAAAATAATGATAACAATTGCAATAATGATGATAATAATTGCAATAATGATGATAATGATGATGAAAAGGGATGATAATGAGATAATGATGATGAAAACCGATAATAATAAATGATAATCTGATAATGATGATGATAATAAAGGAATTGTGTCCATATATAATATAATAATGGTATAAGAACAACATTCCCAAAAGTCGAAAAAGCGGCAAAATCTAGCGAAATATAGCCTTTTGAGAGTATACCCAAATGACGTTTTTTTCGATTTCTTTGGTGTTTTCGGCAATTATTAGGGTAATAATAAATATAATTACCAGAAATTGTATTAATCATAACAATAATGATATAAAAGTGAGAATAAAGAGAATTTGATAACATTTGAATATTATTAAAATTATTATTATATTATTATTTATTATTATTATTATTTTATTATTTTTATTATTATTATTTTTTATTATTATTATTATATTATCTTAATTATTAGTATCATTGCCAAAAAATCTATTATATCTGTAATAAAAACAATAATAATAATAAGTATAAGTATAATAATAATAATGCTAGTGGTTATAATATTGTTATTAGTATTATTATTGTTATTATTATCATTATTATTATTTGTACGGGTAGTAAAATTTGCAAAAATAATTATTAAAACAGTAATAATTACAGTATTAACGTACAAATTAAGAATAATGATATAAATAATTATTAAAGAATCGTTATTATTGTTATTATTATTGTTATTACTATTATTATTTTTTGTGGTTATTAGTATTATTGCAAAATTATATACTATAACTCCAATAATTGCAATAATAATGATACAATTGCAATAATGATGTAATAATTGCAATAATGATGCTAATGCTGATGCTAATGATGAAATGATGATAATGATGATGATAACGAAAATAATGATGATACTCATGATAATGATGCTGATAATAACAGGAATTGTGTCCATATATAATATAAAAAAGGTATAAGAAAAACATTCCCAAAAGTCGAAAAAGCGGCAAAATCTAGCGAAATATAGCCTTTTGAGAGTATACTCCAAAATGACGTTTTTTCGATTTCTTTGGGGTGATTTCGGCAATTATTAGGGTAATAATGATAATATTACCAGAATTGTATTAATCATAACAATAATGATGATAAAGTGAGAAAAAAGAGAATTTTGATAACATTTGAATATTTTTTAAATTTATTATTATTATTATTATTATTATTTTTTTATTATTACTATTATTGTTATTATTATTATTATTATTATTATTATTATTATTATTATTATTACTATATCTTAATTATTAGTATCATTGCCAAAAATCTTTTATATCTGTAAAAATAACAATAATAATAATAAGTATAAGTATAATAATAATAATGCTAGTGGTTATAATATTGCTATTAGTATTATTATTGTTATTATTATCATTATTATTATTTGTACTGGTAGTATAATTGCAAAAATAATTATTATAACAGTAATAATTACAGTAATAACGATACTAATAAGAAATGATATAAATAATTATTATAAAATCGTTATTATTGTTATTATTATTGTTATTACTATTATTGTTGTTGTGGTTATTAGTATTATTGCAAAAATATATACTATAACTCCAATAATTGCAATAATAATGATAACAATTGCAATAATGATGATAATAATTGCAATAATGATGAAAAATGATGAATGATTAATGATGATAATGATGATGATAACGATAATAATGATGATAATCATGATAATGATGATGATGATAACAGGAATTGTGTCCATATATAATATAAAAAAGGTATAAGAAAAACATTACCAAAAGTCGAAAAAGCGGCAAAATCTAGCGAAATATAGCCTTTTGAGAGTATACTCCAAAATGACGTTTTTTTGATTTCTTTGGTGATTTCGGCAATTATTAGGGTAATAATGATAATAATTACCAGAATTGTATTAATCATAACAATAATGATGATAAAAGTGAGAATAAAAGAATTTTTGGATAACATTTATAATTATTATTTTTACTTTCATAATTATCATTATTATCATTATTATTATTATTATTATTATATTATTATTATTATTATTATTATTATTTTATTATTATTATTATTATATTATTACTTTAATTATTACTATATTGCCAAAAAATCTATTATAACTGTAATAATAGCAATAATAATAATAATAAGTATAATTATAATAATACTAATTGGGTTATAATTTGTTATTATTATTATTATTGTTATTATTACCATTATTATTTATTTTTACTGGTAGTATAATTGTAAAAATAATTATTATAAACAGTAATAATTACAGTAATAACGATACTAATTTAAGATAATGATATAAATAAATTATTATTATTATTATTATTATTAATTATTATTACTATTATTGTTATTATTATTATTATTATTATTATTATTATTATTATTATTACCAATTATCTTAATTATTATATTATCATTGCCAAAAAATCTATTATATCTGTAATAATAACAATAATAATAATAAGTATAAAGTATAAATAATAATAATGCTAGTGGTTATAATATTGTTATTAGTAATTATTATTGTTATTATTATCATTATTATTATTTGTACTGGTAGTATAATTGCAAAAATAATTATTATAACAGTAATAATTACAGTAATAACGATACTAATCAGATAATGATATAAATAATTATTATAAAATCGTTATTATTGTTATTATTATTGTTATTACTATTATTGTTGTTGTGGTTTTTAGTATTATTGCAAAATATATACTATACTCCAATAATTGCAATAATAATTATAACAATTGCAATAATGATGATAATAATTGCAATAATGATGATAATGATGATATAATGATGATAATGATAAATGATAACGATAATAATGATGATAATCATGATTAATGATGATGAGATAACAGGAATTTGTGTCCATAAAATAATATAAAAAGGTATAAGAAAAACATTACCAAAAGTCCGAAAAGGCGGCAAAATCTAGCGAATTAGCCTTTTGAAGAGTTTTACTCCAAAATGACGTTTTTTTGATTTTTTTGGGGATTTCGGCAATTATTAGGGTAAAATGTAAAATTTACCAGAATTGTATTAATATAACAATAATGATGATAAAAGTGAGAATAAAAGAATTTTGATAACATTTAAATATTATTAAAAAAAATTATTATTATTATTTATTTTTATTTTATTATTATATATTATTATATTATTATTATATTATTATTTACTATTATTTAATTATTAGTATCATTGCCAAAAATCTATTATATCTGTAATAATAACAATAAATAATAAGTATAAGTATAATAATAATAATGCTAGGGGTTTAAATAATATGTTTTAGTATTATTTTGTATCATATCATTATTTTTATTGTACTGGTAGTATAATTGCAAAAATAATTTTATAACAGTAATAATTAATTTAAAAACGATAATAATTAAGATAATGATATAACAATAATGAGATAAAAGTGAGAATAAGAATTTGAAAACATTTGAATTTATTAAAATTATTATTATTATATTATTATTTTTAATTATTATTATTATTATTATTATTATTTTTATTATTATTTTTAATTATTATTACATTATTTTAAATTTATTAGTATTATTCCCAAAAAATCTATTATATGTAATAACAACAATAATAATAATAAGTATAAGTAAAAATAATAATAATGCTAGTGGTATAATATTGTTTATAGTATTATTATTTATATTATCATATATTATTTGTACTGGTAGTATAATTGCAAAAAAATTATTATAACAGTAAAAATTTACATAATAACGATATAATTAAGTAATGATATAAATAATTATTATAAATGTATTGTTATTATATTGTTATTACTATTATTATTGTTGTGGTTATAGTATTTTGCAAAAATATATACATAACTCAATAATTGCAATAATAATGATAACAATTGCAATTTTGATGATTAATAATTGAAATAATGATGATATAATTGCAAAATTGATGATAATGATGATAATGATGATGATAACGATAATAATGATGATAATCATGATAATGATGATGATAATAACAGGAATTGTGTCCATTATTATAAAAGTATAGAAAAACATTCCCAAAAGTCGAAAAAGCGGCAAATCTAGCGAAATATAGCTTTGAAAGTATACTCCAAAATGACGTTTTTTCGATTTCTTTGGTGATTCGAAATTTATTAGGGTAATAATGATAATAATACCAGAATTGTATTAATCTAAAATAATCTGATAAAGTGAGAATAAAGAGAATTTTGATAACTTTGAAAATTTATTATTAAAATTATTATAATTATTTTTATTAATATTATTATTATTATTATTATATTATTATTATATTATTATTATTTATTATTATATTATTATTTTTATTATTATATTTTTACTTTTAAATCTTAATTATAGTTATCATTGCCAAAAAATTTTATATCTGTAATAATAACAATATAATAATAAGTTTTAAGTATAATAATAATAATGTAGTGGTTATAATATTGTTATAGATTATATTGTTATTATTATCATTTTATTATTGTATGGTAGTATAATTGCAAAAATAATTATTAAAAACAGTAAAATTTACAGTAATAACGATTTTACAATTAATAAATGATATAAAATAATTTAAAAATCGTTATTATTGTTATTTTTATTTTTATTATATTATTATGTTGTGGTTATTAGTATTAATTGCAAAATATATATAAAAACTCCAATAATTGCAATAATAATGATAAAAAATTGCAATAATGACGATAATAATTGCAATAATGATGATAATGATGATAATGATGTATGGATATAACTATAATAATGATATAATCATGTAATGATGATGATAATAAAGGAATTGTGTCCATATAAATATAAAAAAGGTATAAGAAAAAACATTCCAAAAGTCGAAAAAAGCGGCAAAATCTAGCGAAATATCGCCCTTTTGAGAGTATACTCAAAATGAGTTTTTTCGATTTCTTTGGTGATTTCGGAAATTATTAGGGTAATAAGTAAAAATTACCAGAATTGTATTAATCATAACAATAATTTTGATAAAAGTGAGAATAAAGAGAATTTGAAAAACTTTTGAATATTATTAAAAATTATTATTAATTATTATTATTATATTTTTATTATTATTATTATTATTATTTATTATCTATTATTTCTTTATTTATTATTTTTACTATTATTATTATTACTTTATCTAATTTTAGTATCATTCCCAAAAAATCTATTAATATGTAATAATAACAATAATAATAATAAGATAAGTATAATAATAATAATGCTAGTGGTTATAATATTGTTATTAGTATTATTTTTGTGATTATTATCATTATTATTATTTGTACTGTAGTATAATTGCAAAAATAATTTTTAAACAGTAATAATAACAGTAATAACGATACTAATTAAGATTAATTAAAATAATTATTATAAAATCGTATTATTTTATTATTATGTTATTACTAGTAATGTGGGGTTTATTAGTATTTTTGCAAAATATATACTATAACTCAATAATTGCAATAAAAATGATAACAATTGCAATAATGATGGATAATAATTGCAATAATGATGTAATGATGTGATAATGATGTAATGAGATAATGATGATGATAACGATAATAATGATGATTAATCATGATAATGATGATGATAATAACAGGAATTGTGCCAAATAATAATATAAAAAGTATAAGAAAAACATTCCAAAAGTTGAAAAACGGCAAATTAGCGAAATTTTAGCTTTTGAGAGTATACTCCAAATGACTTTTTCTCGATTTCTTTGTGATTTCGCAATTTAGGTAATAATGATTAAATTACGAATTGTATAATCATAACAATAATGATGATAAAAGTGAGAATAAAGAGAAATTTATAACATTTGAATATTATTAAATTATTTTTATTATTATTATTATTATTATTTTATTATTATTATTATATTATTATATATTATTATATTATTATTACTATTATTTTATTATAGTATCATTGCCAAAAAACTATTATATCTGTAAAAATTTACAATAAAAATTTAAAAGTATAAGTTATAATAATAATAATGCTAGTGGTATATATGTATTATATTTATTGTATTATATATTTTATTTTTTGTACTGGTAGATAATTGCAAAAATAATTATTTAACAGTAATATTAAACAGTAATAACGATACAAATTTAAGAAAATGTTTAAATAATAGAAAAATCGTTTTTATTTATTATATTGTTATATATATTAGTTGTGGGTTATAGTATTATTGCAAAAATATATACTATAAACTCCAAAAATTTGCAATAATAATTTAACAATTGAAATAATGTGATGATAATTGCAAAAATGATGAAAAGATGATGAAAAATGAGATAATGATGATGATAACGATAATAATGATGTAATATGAAAAATGATGATGAAAATAACAGGAATTTGTCATTTTATAATATAAAAAGTTTTTAAGAAAAACATTACAAAAGTCGATAAAGCTGCAAAAATCTAGCGAATATAGCCTGTAAAAAGTATACTCCAAAATGACGTTTTTTCGATTCTTGGTGTTTTCGGCAAAATTATTGGGTAATAATGATAATAATTACCAGAATTGTATTAATTCATAACAATAATAATGATAAAATGGAATAAAGAGAATTTGATAACATTGAAATTATTAAAATTTTTATTATTATTATTATAATTATTATTATTATTATTATTATTATTATTATTTTTAATTAAAAATATTATTAATTTTTATACAGAAAAATTATTAATTAATATAAATAATAATATAATAATAATTTTAAATAAATTGTTATTTGTTAAAATTTGTTATTATTATTTTTTGGTTATTATTATCAATTATTATTTTTAATTTAGATAATTGCAAAAATAATGTAATAAAAATAATAATTAAATCAATAGTTTAATAAGATATGATATAAAATAAAAATTTATAAAATGTTATTAAGTTAAAAATTATGATAACATTTTTGTTGTGTTTTTAAGATTTTGCAAAAATAATATAAAAATAATAAGAAAAAATTAAAAATGAAAAGGAAAATATTGCAAATATATTTAATAATTAAATGAGTTTTTGATTTTTTGTAGTATTGGAAAAATGGGGTAATAATGATAATAATACGGGAATTGTTAAATAAAAATATATAAAAAGGTGAAAAAAAATTAAAATTTGAAAAAAAAATTGAAATATCATTTTAGAGTATATAAATTATTTTTTTTTTATTTTTTTTTTTAATTATTATTAATAATGTAAAAATTAAGATTTATTAACATACTAATTTTTAAACATGAAAAAAAAATTTTGTAAATTAATATATATTAATTTATATTATATTTTTAATATTATTATATTATTATATTTTATATTATTATATTATATTATTATTATATTATTATTATTATATTATCTTAATTATTAGTATTATTGCCAAAAAAATCTATATATCTGTAATAATAACAATAATAAATAATAGTATAAGTAATAATAATAATGCAGTGGTTATAATATTGTTTTAGTATTTTGGTTATTATCTCACTATATTTTGTACTGGTAGTAAAATGCAAAAAAAATTATTATAACATTATAATTCCCAGTAATAACGATAATAATTAAGATAATGATTATAAAAATTTATTATAAAATCGTTTTTATTGTTATTATTATTGTTATTACTATTATATTGTTGTGTTATTAGTATTATTGCAAAATATATACTATAACTCCAATATTGCAAAAATATGATAACAATTGCAAAAATGAATGATAAAATTTGCAAAATGATGAAATGATGATGATAATGATGAATGATGATGATAACGATATAAATATGAAATCATGTTTAATGATGATGATAATAAAAGGAATTGTTGTCCATAATAATATTAAAAAAGGTATAATAGAAAAACATTCCAAAAGTCGAAAAAAACGGCAAAAATCTAGCGAAATATAGCCTTTGAGAGTATACTCCAAATGACGTTTTTCGATTTCTTTGGTGATTTCGCAATTATTAGGGTAATAATGTAATATTACCAGAATTGTATTAATATAACAATAATGATGATAAAAGTGAGAAAAAGAGAATGTTGATAACATTTGAATATTATTAAAATTTTTAAATTATATTATTTTATTATTTATTATTATTATTATTATTATTATTATTATTATTATTATATTAGATGTATTAATATTATTATTATTTTTATTATAATTTAAATTATTATTATAATTACATTATCTTAATTATTAGTATCATTGCCAAAAAATCTATTATATCTGTAATATACAATAAAAATAATAAGTATAAGTAAAAATAATAATAATGCTATGGTTATAATTTTGTTATTAGTATTATTTATTTATATTTTTTTATTTATTTTTTTAAAAATAAAAAAAATTATTTAAAGTAAAAATTAATAAAAATA
>NW_023640639.1:0-5000 GCF_015228065.2 Penaeus monodon | reverse complement strand
TATGGAGTGTGTTGTTTGTGAGGAAGAGATCTAGCGTGTGGGCAGTGGTTGAAGGGCCTTCTTCACCAGTAAGGCGTATGGTGACTTGGGTTCGTGTTGGTTTAAGTACGAATAGTGCGAATGTATTTATGATGTCAATGAGGATGTCGTGTAACTGGCGCACGTGTGGGGGATAATGGGTTTTAGGACGTCTGCGTCAATGGGGTCAAAAGGGGATTAGAGGTCCAGTCGGAAGGGGTGGGGGTGCGGGAGAATGGGGTGAGCGTGGTAAAGGAAAGAGTGGGGAACAAGGGAGAGGGAAAGAAGAAAGGAAGGGGAAAAAGAATTCGGGGGAATGGGGGCGGAAGTGGAATTGGGGTTTGGGGCGGGGAAAGGGGGGAGGAGTGAGGTGGGGGTTTGGGGTGGATAATCGAGTGGTGCAAGGACGCGTTGGGGATGAGTCTTAGGGGATCGAGAGCAGTGGGAGATGGAACTGAGTGGGAGAGTGAAATCGGGGCGTGTGGGTGTTGAAGGTGTCAAGTGTTTAGGTTTGAGGTGGCAGGCATTGCAAGATGTAGGAGGTGGAGTGTATGAATGACGGGTTCGTGGGAGGGGGGTGTTGTGCGAAAGGGTTGTTTATGTTGTGTTTATTAAGTGTGTCGAGAGAGTTAAAAAGTTGGATGGGGGGAAAGAGAAAAGGAGGAAGTGGAAGTGTTGGTAGGGCCACACCTATTGCAAATCCACGCAATATTGTTAACTAATCCACCGTATATCTGTGTAAACGAGCCGATGCAGTCTCACTTTCAATAAATCTAGTTTTTGTGTTGTGGGTTTTTCTTCCATTGTATCAGCACGGAAGAGTGTTTTGCTATTCATGGTGTGTCTAGTATGAGGACTTGTATTTTTGTAATTTGTTTTGGAGCATCATGTGGCAGCGAGAGTAAATGTTATGTCCATGTTTGTATGTTTCCTTAGATATGTCGTAAGAAGATGTAATTATCTTTGCGCGTGAAGTATTTGTGCATGGGAAGAGTGCTAACAGTGTACTTGGTATGATGCAGGGGGTAAGGTGTGGCTTTATGTGGCCTTTAAAATGGTACAGTTACCTAGCTCATTATTATTCCTGAATAGCACAACTATAAGTATTCAAAAGGGAATTTTGTCTGCTTTCTGGCTTAGGTTTGTTGTAAAGCCTCTCTCTCTCTCTCTCTCTCTCTCTCTCTCTCTCTCTCTCTCTCTCTCTCTCTCTCTCTCTTTTCGCAGTTTAAATATACCACTAATTTCTCCTTAAGAGAAGAGCGTCGTGATGGAGGAATGGTTAGCGGAGTTCGAGACTGTTCCATGCCAAGTGTGCAATCACACGAAGAACCATTTTTCAGTTTCTTTGTGTTTTTTAATTGTATTTATTTCATCGTTTTACTTCTGCAGCAACATTCTTCCACGTCTATATAAATAACAAAGTTCCAGATTGTTCCATGCCAACAATGGAATAGCACGCAGGCCATTATTTTTAATCTGTGTGAACTTTGCTACTGAATCGTCTATCATAATACGAATGATTATCTCAAGTAAATACAGTACTGAAGAAGTTGAGGATTTTACCATTAATCACATACATATTATCGTTATCTCTCTCTCTCTCTATCTCAATCTATATCTGTATCTAAATCTATCTCTCTATCTATCCATCTATCTATCTATATCTATATATATATACATATATATATATATATATATATATATATATATATATATATATATATATATATATATATATATATATATATATAAATACATATATAATGTACACACATATATACATATATACACACCACATATACATACACACACACACACACACACACACACACACACACACACACACACACACACACACACACATATATATATATATATATATATATATATATATATATATATATATATATATATATATATATATATATGTGTGTGTGTGTGTGTGTGTGTGTGTGTGTGTGTGTGTGTGTGTGTGTGTGTGTGTGTGTGTGTGTGTGTGTGTGTGTATTTACCTATCTCTCTGTATAATTCAAATATAAATATTAAAAGTTGACTTAAAATATCTTAAGTGAATTAGAGAGAAAATTCAGGAAAGAAAGAGAAATATGTAAACTTAAGATTAGAACTTCCACGCTTAGCCATTTTTATCGTAGTAGTGTAGTGACCTGGGTTGCAGCCTCCACGTCAGAAGATAACCATCCGAGCGGCATCTGAACGTTTGGCGCTATCGATATAATAAAGGATGCCTGGTGCCGTAAACATATGAGAAGAAATGTCGGAACCTCTTTACTTTATTGTAAATTTAGTTATTTGATGTTGCAATGTTCACGATTTAAGTACAGAATTCCAGCCTAATTAACTTCAGAGCATATTTAAAGTATCCATGCGCATTCCCAGATTCCCATATTTGAAGTACCCACAATCCCCACACCCACGTAAATAACCAACACTACCTCCCACAGAGGGGGGTTTTGCCGTCACCATAGTTAGGACTCTGGACTCTGCTTGTTCTGAAAACCAGTTGTATTGTAAAACCCAAGGGACCGCTGTGAATCGGCCCACCTCAACCTCCGGTCGTCCTAAGATAAGTACAAGTGAGAGATTTTAGGAATGAGAAATCGACAGTTAGGCTGGATACCTTGCTTTTATTCATGAATTCTATTTTAACGTGGACAGTTTTATTGTTTCGTGTTTTAGTTTTTCTTTTTAAATAAAGCATATGTTTTAAATGTACATAGTTTATTTTATGCCTTAGGAATATCCACTCTATCCACCATAGTTTATAACACATATAAAATATAAATCTAACATGTATTAAAGTTTAAAATAATACCTTAGCATAACTTTCGCCACAGTTAAGGAATGATGCTTGCGCTACCACAGATCACCTATTAAGAAATTAACCTTGTTTAACTACGTATAAGCTGGGCGCCCTTGTTAGAGAGACGCTACAGTAGCATAGTTCACACAGATTAAATACAGGCCTGCGCGCGATTCCACAAGTGGCATAGAATAATCTGGAGCTTTGTTATTTATAAAGACGTGGAAGAATGTTGCAGCAGAAACAAAACGACGAAATAAATACAATTAAATAATACGAAGAAAGTGAAAACGGGATTACGTGTGATTCCACACTTGGCATGGAACAGTCTTGAACGTGGGCCTTGGAATTCGCAAGCCACTCCGTGAACCATTCCTCCATTACGGTGCTCTTCTCTTTAGGAGAAATTAGTGGTATATCTAAACTATACATCTGTTGCATTACCACTTGTTGCATCTGATACATTTTTGACATGATGATGCCAACGCTAAGAAGTGCCAGAGAGAGAGAGAAAGAGAAAGAGAAAGAGAAAGAGAAAGAGAAAGAGAAAGAGAAAGAGAAAGAGAAAGAGAAAGAGAAAGAGAGAGAGAGAGAGAGAGAGAGAGAGAGAGAGAGAGAGAGGCTTTACAACAAACCTGAACTAGAAGGCAGACAAAATTCCCATCTGAAATTATTATTTTTTCTCTCACTGGATTTCTCTCTTTTGATTTCCTAATAATGAAATCTGAATTTTAGGTAAAAATAATGGCCAAGAAACTTTTATATTGATTTGAAAAATAACTAGTGTATAATCAAACTTAATTCTACATTTGAATGTAGCATCACGACCGACGAGAAGTCATCAGGAACTATATATAAAAAAAGTATAAGCTCGCTGTATACGTCCTAACCTAATATGTCTAATTAACTATTAGAATATTAAGGCCTCTTCGACAACGCTAACCCAACTGGAAACTTAAGTAGTTCGGCGAGTTCTGCCAGTATTGTTCAGGCGTGACGCCATTGTCATGGCTCCAAATATTGTGTGTAATGCGCCTGTGCAGAGCATATTTAACTTAAAAAGTGTCCGTTAGGGATTATATTTTTAATTAATGCCTACTAGGCCGTCTGTTGTAAGTTAAGATAATATGTAGAAAGAATTCATATACTATTATACAATTAGTATAATAAAGATATTGCGGAGAAACAACACGAACATGCTAAATAACTAGATTACATTTCGGCACTCTTTTCTTTGTAAATACAGCGTTTGAATAAATTCCACTTGACTTCATATTAACACCTACCTTACGGTGGTTTTTACATTAAACGTAAATAATGACTATGATTGCGCATTATAGATTTTCACATGAAAAAACTTTATCCAAATATTTAGATGAATGTACATGGTGCACATATGCTCTTGCCATGGAAAGAACTCGCTCTCTCCTGCCTCCGGAAAATATTCACAGGACAAAACAACATTATTACTGTATCACGATCAGTACAGATATGAGAAACATGCATGCTAGTTAGAATGAAAGGCATTGTTGCAATCAATAAAAAAATAATGTAAATCGATTAGAGATGGGGCTTATTCCCACACTGATTCATGTTTAACACTGAAAATAATCCAGTAAGATATCAAGATAATTAACGGAAAATATATTTTGGAAGTGTGCAACGTGTACTATTATTCTTCCGGTGCAGAACAGTTAATCAACATCAGAAAAAAAGAAAAATATATAACAATTACTTGCACTTGGATTGTAGTACCACATATATAATTTTATAACAGTATAGTTTGTCCATTTTGACCTCCCGTTTTCCTTTATGAACTGGAATTGCCCTAGTGAAGAGCATGGTAATCCCCCTCACTGTAACAGTAGGGAGATCTCGGAGTATCATTACTAAAGTCATCACTAATTGCTATCATCAATTAAAGTCCATGAATCTCATATTTGGAGTGTAAGAGGACTAAAATAACGAAGAAGAACCCTCACTTTTACTGCTGACATGAAGATGAAGAAAACTTATTGGTTGCTAATGATGATGCCAGTGTACTATTGTTTCATTAATTACACACACATAAATACCTACACACACACACACACACACACACACACACATATATATACATATACATATTTATATATATACATATACATATTCATATAATATA
>NW_023640638.1:0-11148 GCF_015228065.2 Penaeus monodon | reverse complement strand
TTTGGGGCGCCTTTTTTCTTTCTCAAAATTTTTAATTTTATGTGACTTTTACCTCCCGGATTCTTGTGAACTCCCGTTTTGCTTGGGGGGGTGGCTTTTACCCCCTTTCGCCTAGGCAAGTTCGGCGGCAAGGGAAAGTGCCCAACAAAATCGACCCCTCTGGGGACTGGGAACGAACCCGGTTTCCCACTGGGGGGTAGAGGAAAAAATATGTTTCTCTCTTACATTGCTTTTATTTTGATACAAAAGTTAAGAGTTTTTGATCCTTCAGGACAAAAATTTTGAGAGAAAAGGGGGTCGGACCGGGGTCCATCCCCAGTAGGGATGCCCCCCGGTCCCCCTTCCCTCCTCATGGGGGGCGACTATGACTTTCCCCGACAAATTCGCCCCCCTGCCCCAAAGGGAAAACCCCTACTAACGAAAAAACGAAAGACCACTTTTCAAACCCAACGGGAAAAAGGTGAATAAAAATAAACGCTTTTGAACGTGAACCCTTATCTAAAAAAGGGCCCTTTGGGGTCGGGCGGCGTTTTTTTTTGCAAAATTGGGATGGAACCCCCTTGTAAAGAAATACCCCCCCAGATTAAGATTTATTAAGTGACCAATTCATGATCTTGGGTTTAAAGTAACTACCCCCTTTTGGCCCCAAATACCTGAAAGGGAAGTAATTTTTCCAGGGTTTTGAGAAATGGAAAATGAATTTTTGAGAGCATAAAGCCCAAGCTTTCTTGTAGCCAAAACGGGAACGAAAACGGACGTTTTTTTGACCTTTGCTTTGAAAAATCCCAGGTAGTCAACGTCGGTTATGAAAAGGTTCAAATAAAACCTTATATCCAAAAACCAAAGCTTTTAAAGAGCCAAAAAATTTACACACCTCATTTAAAATGTATTTATAAAGACTAATAAAATTTTTATGCCGTAAAGGCTGAAGCTTGACACCCTCAATGTTACCCGATTTCCAAATGTGCTAACGTGGGGGTCCCCCTCATCAGGGTCTCTGAAACAGCATCTTGAAGAAAGGGAAATGAGACATTAGCAATTGAAAAGATGAAGTTAGTTTTAATGAACTAAGGGAAAGTGGAAGTTTTACACACAAACCGATATTCCCCAGCTGAAGCATAACTAACAAAACCCCATGTAAGAAATGTCGCAACAGCTTGCAGTAAGGATAAAAAAATTTGCTAAATTTAAACAGATCGTTAAAAAAAACTAAATATTAAAGTATATCACCTGAAAAACGTCAAATGACTGCATAAACCCCCGAAAAACATCATAAGGAGGATGTCGAATCCAGTTGGGGCCCCCTTCCCCGTCCGGGGGCTACTCCTATGAGGATTCGTCGGCTCGAAATTTGGTTCTCGAGAGAAAGCAATCACAATCGTCAGTGCTCCCTCGCCAATTTAGGACTGGGGTTTTCTGTCTCAAAACACCCCAAAGGAGGCCCCCGGGAGGAGGAAAGGGGGCGTCCCCCTCCCAAAAAAGAAAAAACGGGTGGAAAAGGGCATCCAAACCCCATAAAAGTAATCTTCGCGCGCCCTTTATAAAGGGAAATGTCAAAGTCTTAGATCTAAAGAAAATGACCTTAAATTATTAGCCTCTTAATGCTCCCGTATTATAGTTCTCCAAGAAACCCTTAACAAGGAACTCCATCTAGTCGGAAGGATCGTGAGGGTAGGGGGGGAGGCGGAGTCGAGTCACCCCCAAAAGCCCCCTTTTACGAAGTGACTTGATTCTACTTTGGGTTTTTGCCATGCAAGTAAAATTAAATGGCATATGGGGCTATATTTCATTTTAATGCCCACCTGAGGTGATACCTATGATGAGCTCTTGCTCTTCAGGAAGTCCGCCACAAAAAGTTTTTTTTACTGATTTTAATGCCATCATACTTGGGGGTTTCCCGGGTGGATGGTAGAGGTAAGCAATAGTTAATTTAAATGGCTTAAAAATCTTTTTTAAATTTTTCTGAATATGGTACCCGACGCGGGGGGACGATAAATCCCGGAATTTTTGAGCTTTATTGACTTAGCATGGCCCTTCTCATAGCACCAAGTGCCTGGGGGCACACCATTGACGTCTTTTTAGCAAAAATTTTCCTATTTTGATTAAATTTTCATGCGCACAGGAGAACGCCTTACCCCCAAAATTTAACGTAAAAGAGCAACCGGGCCCTTTTCAAAAGGGCGTAAACCCACCCCCGAACCAGATGGAAAAAGACAGGCCCAAACAGCAGGCGTTAGAAGCCTTGACCCGCTGTCTAAAGAAATAAACCCACACAAGTGAAAATGTTGGTAGTGCTAAAGCCAGACGTAAATCCCTTGATAGGCAGCCTCTGACCATACCCAAAACTCGGCCTTTTCAGGAGTCCAAAGGCCCCCGGTACTTTAACGACGAATTAGGGAGGTCAACCACAAGGTAAACATGTGCCGAAAACATTTTCCCAAAAGGCAAAGAACCCCGGCAACCTAGCCCTCTTAAGGAGGCTGTCAGGGATGCCAAGGAAAAAGCCAGCAGAGACAGGCAGAAAAGGGGTGGAATGGGGGAACCTTCCCCACCATACCACCCCTTTAGAGCTATGGCAAAGTCAACGAGCTACAGCCCCTCCCCCCCGAGAGGAGCCCCAGTCCCCCTCAGAGGCGAAAAGACTGGCACAGAGTTCCTATGAGAACAATAGCACACCTGCCAGCCGAAAGGAAAAGGGCACCGAACCGATAATCAGAACGTTTCTTTTCTCTTAGGGAACTAAGAATGCTATAAAACCCGTTGTAGCCCTTTGGTTTTATGGGTTCGTCCCCCCATTTCCCCCCGGGCTAGTAGGGACATGCTTCCTGAACTCATCAAAAATCCTGGGAAACTTTCCCTACCCCAGAGTTGGAAGGTGGCTACCATATTTTCCCCTCCCCAAAACCAAAGGAGCCCGGGAAAACCGCCCCATCTCCCTCCCCAGCGTTGGGGCCAAAACGGCCCAGAGGTTTCTGAACCGCTCCCGGGGAGAACAGTGCAAGCATAGCCACGCTCTTTAGCAAAAAAGCAAGGCACATCTGTGTATATTCCTTGACCTGGGGAAGACTTTTTAATTTGGGAATCCCCGCCATTCGGAGAGCCTGATCCCCAAAAAGGGTTCTGGCTTGGGGAGGGATACTTTGGAATAGAAAAGCCGATCCCAAATTTCCAAGGGCACCTATCACAGACATGCCAAAAGAAGGAATGCCACAGGGGGGGTTTCTCCCTGCCCCCTTTAAAAACATTTAAAGTCTGTACCCTACATAAACCTCCCCGTGGGTGCAAGATCCTCCTATGCAGACGATCGTATCAAATCCCTGAGCACCGTAAACAAAGCCCACGTTCGGTTCGTATCCCAAAGGAGTGTTGTGGACGTATTTAAAACTCTGCGCCAATCTAAAACCTGGGTTGGGCAGGAAATTCAAAGCCAAGCTGAAAAATTCGGGGAAGGATTGGAAGGGTTCAGGACTACCCCCTACCTTGGGGAAAAAATAACTGGACCCTCTCCTTCCAAAAGGAGGTCCCGTACCTGGTTGACCAACAAAATCAAAATCCATAGAAGACCAATGAGGGAGACATAGGGCCGACACAATTTAAAAAGATCTTCATGACATGCTGTCAGGCCCTTTGTGACGCCCCCCTTGCCTAGGGGTTAAGGAAAAATATAAAGCCCAACTGGAGATAGCCCAAAAAAGAAGCCCCCAGGGTCTTCTGGGTCCCCCAAGGTGGCGAAGGTCCTCAACTCCTATGGAGGAAAATTCTCTCCTTTTGGGACTCACAAATCGCTATGGCCAATTTTTTTAAAGGTCATCCAGCTCCCCGGAAAAAAAGCCAAAATAGCAGACCCTAGAAAAGAAACTTGTTTGCAAACAAATCTAGCTGTCTCACAAGCCGGGTGTTATCGCCATCACCAAAGAAGCTTCTTTCCAAGGGCATGGACTCCCCCCCCCGCTTTGTCGAAACTGCTGTGGGAAAAAATCGATAGAGTTCTCGTCATGAGATGGCAACCAAAAAAAATGAAAGCCAGTACCCAAAGGGAAACCCCGAGGGTCATTGCAACCATCATCCCCCCCGGGAGCAGAAAATACTACACGGGGTGGATCGTCGATCCTTGTCCCTATGCAGGGGCCGGGTTCGCGGGAAGGGATGCCACAAAACCTGAGGGGTAAAAAACGCCTCCTCGCTATAGGAAGGCAGGCCCCAGGGCATGCGTCCGTGAGAAAGGAAATTTATCGCATCGACCCGAGGAGCCATGATGTCTTCAGCATGCCCCCAAAACAATATTATTTTTTGACTATACCCACATGGCCAGAGGTTCTTAATAAAAAAATCAAATGGTTCCCCAGACAATTGGGCGGGGAATGAGCTTGTGAAGACTATGAATTGGGTCCATTTTATACATCCCCGTTACTTAGGAAAGTGTCATACAGCAATCCCCTTCCTCCTCACTTCCAGGAAAAAAACAAACCTTGGGCCCAGTGGTACTCAGAGACGGCTATAATCAGGCACTCTGAAAAACCACGAGGTCGAAGCTTTAAGAAGGCCTGGGTTCCCCGTGCTTCAGAAAATAAAAAAAAAAACCCGGGAAAGGGGTTTTCCCTGCATTGCGACGAGCGAACCCCACACTCATACTTACGGGTTGTAGCACAAAACAATCCCGAGACAGGGTTCGCCCAACACAGCCGTCGGCTGGAAAAAGATTATGGAAATGCACAACCGGGGTACGAGCGCCTGCTGGCAATCCCCCGCCCCGGACACCCAGGGCAGGAACAAAAAGGACAGCAATAAAAAGCCTGGGGCGAAGCTAGAACGGGGAAATTCCAAAGCTATGCTAGAAAACACGCAGAACCAACAAAACACCCGTGGGGGCCCAAATCTCCCCCCCTGATAAAAGGAGATCCCCCAGCGTGTGGGGTTTAAGGATGTTTCCCCCCCTCGGAAGTCTCTTTCTTATATAGTATATTTTTTATATTTTTTTATTCATTTTTCTGTTTAAAAATGAATCAACGCATCAACCCCCTACGGGAAAACCTTGGACCGCCCAAAGCACGTTTTTGTTTGTGTTTTTGCCGTTCGGGATATTTTCCCACCGAAAAGTTACCATAATGCCCCCGCCCATACACCCCTCCACCACCTTCCACCCCTCATTTCACGAAACATCACCACATCACCATCATGTTATCATACTTATTATCCACTACATTTACATTTCATTTAAAAAGTTTTGGGGCTGGACACTCACCCAATTGGTTTTTTTATTTATGTTTCAATTTTTTTAAAAGATTTTTTTGCCTTCCATATATTTATTAGGCCAAGATTTAAAAACCTAAAATCTGCTGGGGGGGGGGGACCTTGCGGGGCACCGCAATCACTGTGCTCACGAGAAAGGTTTTATCACACTTTTAAATAAAAAAAAAATGATTGACCCCACAACCTCCCCCCCCCTAAAAAAAGCAAAAAAAAGGCACTCTCACCTGAAATAGGCATATACGGTTCTAGTTTTAAAACCCGGGCAGCGGAAAAAAAAAAAATTTCTCCTGTTTACAATTTTTTTCTTGTTTCACCATCATTTTCCTCCTTAAATTTCATTTTCCCATTGCTTATTCACATCATTTTTCCCCCCTCATTTAATTTTCATTTTTTCCCTTCTTCCTTTTTTTTTTTTTACCATCTGTTTTTTTTTATATTCTTTTTCACCATATCCCCCCCTCCTTAATTCAGCCCCTTTTTTGTTTCCCATCATCCTTACTTTTTTAAACCCGGTTTAATTTTGGTTCTTTTGTATCGTTTGTTTTGTTCCCGTTTACATTCTTCTTATTTAAATATACAAATGACCCCCATGGCATATACTTAAGTCTATTTCTTTACCAAAAACCAGTGGCTCCAATCCAATTTAGAACCTCACTAGGAGGGCAAGATGACAATTAATCTTCTCCCTCCAGGCGATTTTACCCCCCACTGACCCGCTTTTCCCCTAAGTCATCCCGGGGGTTCCATACTGGGGGGGGTACTCTTATCAATAAAGAGTTAGCCGTTATCCCCCTATCACTACCCCTCAAAGCCTTATAATAGGGTTTTACCAGTTTTATCTGGTGTCAGGTGGTCGCTTTGCTCTGAATTCAAAAAATAAGTAAAGGGCCCAAAGAATTATTCGTTCGATCCCCCAACTTTGAGTGCCTGTGACTTCAAAAAATTCTGGAGAAAAACAAATTTTTGTTGTTTTTTTCCTTTTTTTCTCCCTAAATGGGGCGTTAGGGGACCCCCCCCAATGCCGTTGAAGTAAACAACCGCGTTTATACCGCAGTATTAAAATTTGAAACGTGCACCCAGGGGTTTTTGTCTGTCGAAACATGTGTTAACATGATAGGATGCCCTGGGCATGTGTTAACAAAAGGGGACCTTTGGGAAACCCAAGACCAACTGGCTGTGAGCGGGGGAAAAAGCCGAAGACGGATTTGGGGTGCTGCCCGTAAGACCTGTGTGTCCCCTTGGCCTATATAACTTTGTTTTTCCCCGGGTTTATAAGCTTATGTGCAGTGTGACATGCTGGTTTTCCCCCTGTTTTTGTGCTATAAAAAGTGTACGGGAAAATAATTGTGTAAAAAAGGGAAAGACGTCATTTTGTGTTTTTTTTCGTCCCGGGGCCTAGCCACTTGCCGTTCCCTGGGGGGTTTTTCTGGAACGCTGTGGGTTTGGGTGCCTCTTGAGTGTTCAGTTTTAAGACCCTGTGGTAGCACCCCGTCTCCCTAGCCTCCCTTTGTTTTGGGTGAGAGGACGGGGGCCGGTAACAAAGTCTTTTAAAAAAAATTTTCTTCATCTTTCTTTCTTTTAATTTGGGGGGCTACCTTCCTGTGCATATCATTAATGTTTTAAATTTAAAAAAGAAAAAAAATAATGATGAAAGAGTGAAAAAATCGAAAAGGGGGTGGGGGAGAAGGTAAACGGTGAACTTTTAAAGGAGTTAAAATTGAAAAGTAGGGGGGAAAAACCCCTTCATAGATAAATGGTATTGGTTATATTTTCCTCAGGGTTTTGTGGGGGGGGGGGGTTGTGTTATGTTTTTTATTTATTATTTCTTTACTGGGGAAAAAGGGGGATAATTAAAATAAACACCCCTTTTTTTTATAAGGTAAATGTTCCGAGAGCGACCACCCTTCCCGAGACTAGTTCCAAAAACGGTTTTTTATCCTTCCTCTACCCAACGATCTTGGGGGTGCGTGGGGAATCGGGCCTAAGGGGGGGATAATGGTAGCACCAAATTCGAAAAAATCTACGGGGATAAAAACCGTCCTCGGTAAAAAACTACGGGGGAGTAAAAACCAAAAACAGGACGCACAGGATTTCTCCTGTGTTCGGACATTTTTTCGGGGATAAACCCCTCAAATGGGTTTTTCCTTATACTCAGAGTGTCTGGTGTGTGTGTGTGTACATACACCAAAATTTTGCGGATATTATGGTCGGGGGCTCAAAAAAAAAACAGTGCTTAGAAAAATTTGAAACTGAGTGGTGAGGTAACAGGGTGCTGTACCAACGACCGTTGGGGAACCTGGTGAAAGTTGGTACGCACTTTCCGGCGCTCCACCCTCCCCGCGCCCCACGCAGGGGAAATTTAACCCCAAGAAGCGGAAAAGGAAAACCCACCCCCCCCCCCTGTCCTACCAGGATAGGGGGGGGACGGTCGATGCCCCCCCAGTGCAGTCCCAACTACCACCCCCCCAACCCTCCACCCTTGGGAGGGGTTTGTTTCCACCGAACTAGGGATTGAACATGGGGGATTCGACTCCCCGACCCTTTTGGGGATAACGGGGTTCCCACTGTTCAGACCAGAAAAAAAAAGTAAAACCATCCCGAAAAAACCCCAAAATTTTACCAAAAAAAAACGGAACGACCCAAACGCGCCCCACGCCCCCCGGGAGGTACATTGATGTCCTTTCCTGGGACACACTTCCGCGATAAAATAAGGTGGTGAGGGAGGTCACCAGCGCCGCCCCCCCAAAGGGGAAGGCCCTAGACATGGGCGGGGGAGATGGATATCCCGCCTACTTATTACCGAAAAAAAATATGGGGCCCTGAGTTTAAATGGACTTTTGGGGGGATCTCTCCAGAAAAAAGACGCTTTCAGCCTAAAAAGAAAAATACGGGAATACCGGGTTACCTTTTTCCAAGGAGGCCCCGCTGGGGAAAACCCGCATCTTCCGGGCTTTTTTTAAAGCCCGGGGATCTATAAGGACGGACAGCCTTGAAAGGCTCTCATTGTTGGGGTGAACACCCGCCACCTAAAGAGTACCAATTCTTTGGAAAGAAATAGAGCCCGAGCCCTTCGACCGTGTGCTCAGAGGTTGTAGTCGCTACAAGTGTAAATTATGGCCACGTACTAAATATTGCAGGAAGGACCGCGTGTGCTGTCTTGGGGAGCTCACCAGACAAAGGATCCCCTGAAAGAAACGACGGAAAGGAAAACGACAATGAGGACGCCGCCCCCATCGTGAAAAGGTGCGTCGGGTGCAGACGGAAGGTGTGACGGCCTGGAACCGCAACTGCCCCCAAAAACCCCGCCCGAGCCCCCCCCCCATGCCCGACCTACCCACGACCGGGAGTGGCGATGCCCAGCCGCCACACACACCCCCAGGGCCGCGTGACGTCCCAACCCACAGGAATTCCCGAAACGCCAGGGGGATTCCCCACCCTGGGAAAACAGGCCAGGGGAAAAAACCTTTGGTGAAAAAGAAGGGACAGGGCCGGGGAAAATAAGAAGATCAGGCAAGAGTTTGCTGAAAAAAAAAAAGCATCAGGCAAGAGATTGCTGAATTGAAAAAAATGAAAAGGGGAAAAAATGATCGTGAGACAGGGGAAAAGTGCGTTTCTGATGATGTTTTTGTTAGTGTGTTGAAAATACGAATGAGATCTCTGAATTTTTATTATGCACGCAAAAGTGAGCGTGTAAAAGGGGAAAAGTGCGTTTTGATATGTTGGGGATGTTGAAAATACGAAAGAGGTCCTTATTTATACGCACTGCGTTTGAGATGTTTGTGATGTTTGTGATGTGACAATCGAGAGGTCTCTGATTTTTATTACCACGGCGGACCCCTGAAAACAGTGACGACAGTGACCGTAAAAAGACGCTGACGAAAATGCGAAGGAAACGGCCGATTTTGTGGGAATCACCGAAAATCATCAGGACGGTTTGCTATAGTACATCGCGGAAAAACGCGCAAAAGTAAAAAAAAGAAGTAAAACACAAATAGAATACGTAAAAAATATCAACTAAAAATTTTCCAAAAAGAAATTTTCCAACATTAAACATAGGGTGTGATGGGGACAAGAAAACATTACTTTCTTTATGGGAATTACGTGGTGTCAACGTAGAATTAAAGACTTCTTTTTATATCTAAAAAATGTTACGTTATCTGTTTACAGAGCCCTTTTCATCAGACTAAAATAAAAAAACCCCCCCTAGAATTAGAGCTACCACTCTATACAACACAGAAAACAGGCTATTGACTTTGTCAGTGACACCATACGCATAAGTTGGTGCGAATTAAAGACAAAAATGTGCAGTATCCCAAATTTTCATATTTAACGCCTCTGGGGGTTTTTTCTCTGTACAATTTTTACGCAAGGTGTAAAAGTTTGATGATTATGCCCCCTTTAGAAAAACGGCACAATATGCAGGGAGATTTTAAAGCAACATTTTACTTTGGAGTAGTCAAAGCAATGAAAAAGGCGAAAAGTTCCGACATTTTGTGAACAAAAAGATCTATGACGTATATGATACAGACAGGCAAACCCACGTGGCGGGGGGCAGGTAGATTTTGTAAAGGAAGGGGGTTTGTCATGGAAAGTCAAAGCATGCTTGCAACAAGCTATCATGACCCCTTTGCAAAGGTAAGAGATAAGCTGTTATAAAACTCACTACAAAAACAAAAGGGGCAAAATTTTTATCCCCCTTACCTTTAGCACACTTAAAAAACACGTATCTAGACTGGTACAATGATTACACAGTAAAAAGTGTTGATAAATTTTTATGGACATGACAACGTGGTCCGATTTTAAACACTTGGTCTGTCCAAAAAAACCTTCAAGAAAGCAACTCACAACGCTCCAAACACCCATGGTCGGTGACCCTACATTTTTAAGGAAAAAAAGCGAGTTAGGCTTTTTGATACTCAAGCAGGGTTACCGTGACAACCTTTTTGATTTTTTAAGGCTAAAAAAAACCTACGGGAAATTAAAAAATCTTTTGAAAGAACACTTTGAACAGTTCCTACAAAACATTAACAAAAAACCTCAGCGGAGGGCTGAAAAAAATTAAAAGAATTTCGGAAACCAGGCGAGTTATTGTTCCCCTATATTGGGGAATTACGGGAAACAAACATAGTTTGTTAAAAGTTAAGAATCTTAAAGAAATGATAAAAGAAAAAACATAAACCGCAACTACATTTTTGGGGAGCAAAACCCAAAGATTTGTAGTAGCATAAAAACCTTTAGAAATTTGTTAGAAAAAATAATTAAAAAAAAAAAAAAATTGAGGAAAAAAAACAAATCGGAAAACATTCCATGGTTGTCAAAAGAAAAGCGAGACCCAGGAAGGAAACCCCGATCCTTTAGAAAATGAATAAAAATGAAAGAAAGGGCTTAAAAACGAGAAAAAATGGACTCTGCATTATGAGGGGGTTGTGGGTTAGTTCTGGCGGACAGCAGAACCTATTTCCCCCTTTTCCGGGAAAAAATGATTGTTTATTTTTTATTTAAAAATTATCTGCCGCGTCAACACTAAGGGCTTACGGCGATACCTGTTAACTAAAAAATTAAAATTTTTAAAACTTTAAAATTATCAAAAAATATTTCAAAAATAATAATAGATTAAAAACAAACAAAAATTATGCTCTAAGTCATAAAATTATTGATAAAAATTATGCAAATTAAAATTTTTTTGAAATTTAGTTCCCCAAGGAAATTAAAAAGACCCCTATGTCACTCTTCCCCCCTACGTTTTTTTTTATATGGGGAGACAAATACATACGTCTTTGGGCTGAAATGTTGCCCCTTTTTCCCTACTGTGCGATCGTTAAGGCTCTTGGGGACCCCTGCAACCAACCGTGGGGAAGGGTTTTTTAAATTTTTTTGGGGTTTTGGGAAATGGAGTTT
>NW_023640637.1:0-11149 GCF_015228065.2 Penaeus monodon | reverse complement strand
TAAAAAAATTAAAAATTTTTTTTTTTAAATTTTAAACAATTTTAATTTTTAGTTTTTTTTGGGCAAAAATAGAAAAAAAGATTAATAGTAAAAAAAAAATAATAATAATAATAATGATAGATAATAAAAATAGAAATAATAATAAAAATTTTTAATAATATTAAAAATGTTTCAAATTCTCTTTATTCCACTTTTATCACATTAGTTTGATTAATACAATTTGGAATTATTATCATATTACCCTAAAAATCCGAAATCACCAAAGAAATCGAAAAAACGTCATTTTGGAGTATACTCTCAAAAGGTATATTTCGCTAGATTGTGCCGCTTTTTGACTTTTGGGAATGTTTTTCTTATACCTTTTTATATGATATATGACAAATTTCCCTTTATATCACCATCATTATCATATTACATCATTATTATCGTTACCCATCACATATCATCATTTCATCATCATTTATCATCATTATTGCAATTATTTTCATCATTATTGCAATTGTTTTTCATTATTATTGAAAATTTTTGGGAGTTATAGTATATATTTTGAAATAATACTATAACCACACAATAATAATAGTAATTAACAATAATAATAACAAAAATAACGAATTTTTAATTATTATTTTTATATCATATCTTAATTATATCGTATTACTGTGATTATTACTGTTTTAATAAATATTTTCAATTATACTACCAGTACAAATAATAATAATGATAAATAATAACAATAATAATACTAATACAATATTATAACATAGCATTATTATTATTATACTTATACTTTTTAAATTATTTTTGTTATTATTACAGATATAATAGATTTTGTGGCAAATAATACTAATAATTAAGAATATAGTAATAATAATGATAATATAATAAAAATAATAATAATAATAAAAATTTAATAATAATATAATAATAATAATAAAAATAATAATAATAATAATAATTTTAATATATTCAAATGTTATCAAAATCTCTTTATTTCACTTTTATCATCATTATTGTTAATGATTAATGCAATTCTGGAAATTTAATTATCATTATTACCCTAATAATTGCCGAAACACCAAAGAAATCGAAAAAACGTCATTTGGAGATCCTCTCAAAAGGCTATATTCGCTAGATTTGCCGCTTTTTGACTTTTTTGAATGTTTTTCTTTTTACCTTTTATATTATATATGGACACATTCTGTTATTATAAATCATCTTACATGATTATCATCATTATTACGTTCATATATTATCATCATTATCATCATTTTTTCATCATCATTATCATCATTATAGCAATTATTATCATCATTATGCAATTGTTATCATTATTTTTGCAATTTATTGGAGTTATAGTATATATTTTTGAAATTTAATACTAATAACAACAACAATAATAATGTAATAACAATAATGATAACAATAATAACGATTTTATAATTATTATTATACATTATTAATTATATCTTAATTTAGTATCGTTATTCCTGGCAATTATTCTGTATTATAATTATTTTTGCAATTTCTACCAGTACAAATAATAATAATTATGATAATAACAATAATAATATTAATAACAATAATTATAACCACTAGCATTATTATTTATTATACTTCTACTTATTATTTATATTGTTATTATTACAGATATAATAGATTTTTTGGCAATAATACTAATAAATTAGATAATAGTATAGATAATAAAAATAATGATAATAATAATAATAATAATAATAATAATAATAATAAAATAATATAAGAATAATATAATAATAATTTAATAATATTGAAATGTTATCAAGATTTCTCTTTATTCTCATTTTATCATCATTATTGGTTATGCTTAAATGACAATTCTGTTAATTATGAATCATTAGTACCCTAATAATTGCCGAATCACAAGAATCGAAAAGAACGTTTCATTTTTGGAGTAGACTCTCACAAGGCTATATTTCCCTAGATTTTTGCCGCTTTTTCGACTTTTGGGAGTCTTTTCTTATACCTTTTTTTATTATATAATGGACACAATTCCTGTTATTAATCATCATCATTATCATGATTATCATCATTATTATCGTTTATCATCTCATTATCACATTATCATCATTATCATCATTATCATCATCCATTATCATCATTATTGGCAATTATTATCATCATTATTGCAATTGCTTCATATTATTGCAATTATTGGGAGTTATATTATAGTTTTTTGCAATAATACTAAATACCACAAACAATAAGAATAGTAATACAAAAATATACAATAACAACGATTTTATAATTATTATTTTATATCATTATCTTAATTTAGATCGTTATTACTGTAATTATTACTGCTATAATAATTATTTTTGCATTATAAGCTCACCATACCAAATAATAATAATGATGATATCACAATAATATACTAATAACATTTTATACCACTAGCCTTATTATTATTATACCTATAGTTTATTATTTTATTGTTATTATTACAGATATAATAGAATTTTTTGCAATAATACTATAAGTAAGATACTAGTAGTAGTAGTAATAATAATAATAATAATATATATAAAAATAATAATAATAATAATAATAATCATAATAATAATAATCATAATATAATATAATGTTTAATAATATTCAAATGTTATCAAAATTCTCTTTATTCTCACTTTTATCATCATTATTGTTATGATTAATACAATTCTGATCATTATTATCATTATTACCCTAATATGCCGAAATCACCAAAGAAATCAAAAAACGCGTCATTTTGGAGTAACTCCTCAAAGGTTTATATTTCGCTAAGATTTTTGCCGCTTTTTGACTTTTGGGAATGTTTTTCTTATAACCTTTTTTTTATTATATAGGGACACAATTCTGCTATTATCCTCATCATTATCATTGATTATCAATCCTTATTATCTTTATCATCATCATTATCATCAGTATCATCATCATTATCATCATTATTGGCATTATTATGATCATTTATTGCAATTGTTTTATCATTATTTTTTATTGTAATTATTGGAGTTATAGTATATATTTTTGCAATAGACTATAACCACAACAATAATACTAGTAATAACAAAATAAATAACAATTATAACGATTTTATAATTATTATTTATATCATTATCTTAATTAGTATCGTTATTACTTTAATTATTACTGTTATAAAATTATTTTTTGCAATTAGAACTACCAGTACAATAATAACAATGATGATATAACAATAATAATACTAATAACAATATTATAACCACTAGCATTAATTTTATTATCTTATACCTATTATTATTATTTTATTATTACAGATATAATAGATGTTTTATTTCATACTACTATAATTAGATAATAATAATAATAATGATAATAATAATATATAATAATAATAACAATAATAATAATAATAATAATAATAATAGAATAATTTTAATAATATTTCAATGTTATCAAATTCTCTCATTCTCACATTTTATCATCATGATTGGTATGATTAATACAATTTCTAGGTAATTATTATCATTATTACCCTAATAATTGCCGAAATCACCCAAGAATCGAAAAAACCTCATTTTGGAGTAGACTCTCAGAAAATGCTATATTTCGCTAGATTTTGCCGCTTTTTTTCGACTTTTGCGAATTTTTTTCTTATACCTTTTTTTATATTATATATGGAGCACAATTCCTGTTATTATCATCATGATATCGATGATATCATCATTATTTCGTTTCATCATCATTATCATCATTTATCATCATCATATCAATCTATTTGAAATTTATTATCAATCATTATTGCAATTGTTATCATTATTATTGCAATTAGTGGAGTTAAGTATATATTTTTGCAAAATACTATAAACCAACATAATACTAGTGTAATAACAATAATAATAACAATAATAACGATTTTATAAATTATATTTATATCCATTATCTTAATTAGTATCGTTTATTACTGTAATAATTACTGTTTAATAATTATTTTTGCAATTAGCCTACCATTACAAATAATAATAATTGATGACAATAAAAATAATAATACTAATAAACAATATTATAACCACTAGCATTTATTATTAATACTTATACTTATTATTTTATTTTATTATTACAAATATAATAGATTTTTGGCAATAATACTAATAATTAAGATAATAGTAATAATAATAATAATAATAATAATAATAATAATGTAATAATACTAATATGATAACAATAATAATAATAGTAATAATAATTTTAATAATATTCAATGTTATCAAAATTCTCTTTTTCTTTCTCACTTTTATATCATCATTATTGTTATGATTAATACATTCTGGTAATTATTTCATTATATGACCCTTAATAATTGCCGAAATCACCAGAATAAACGAACAAAAACGTCATTTGGGGTAGTACTCTCAAGCCATTTTCGCTAGATTTTGCCGCTTTTTCGCTTTTTGGAATTTTTTTTCTTATACCTTTTTATATTATATATGGACACAATTCCTGTTTTATCTCATCATATCATTATTATCATCATTTTATCGTTATCATCATCATTATCATCATTATATCATCAATCATTATCATCATTATTGCTATTATTATAATCATTATTGCCATTGGTTAACATTATTATTGCAATTATTGGAGTTTGTCTATATTTGTTTGCAATAATACTAATAACCCCACCATAATCTAGTAATAACATAATAATAACAATAAAGACGTTTTATAATTATTCTTTTTCTATCATTATCTTAAATTAGTATCGTTATACTGTCATTATTACTGTTATAAATAATTATTTTTTGCAATTATACTAACCAGTACAATAGAATATTGATTATACATACAATAATATACTAATAACATATTATAACCACTAGCATTATTATTATCTACCTTATACTTATATTATTAATTGTTATTAGTACAGATATAATTAGTTTTTTGTCAAATAATACTAAAAATTAAGATAATAGTATAATAAATAATAATAATAGTAATATAAAATATATAATAATATAATATAAGAATAATAATAATAATAATAATAATAATAATAATGCTGGTGGTTGTAATATTGTTATTAGTATTGTTGTTGTTATTATCATCATTTATTTTTATTTGTCTGGTAGCATAATTGCAAAATTTATTATAACATAATAATTACAGTAATATCGATACTAATTAAGATATGATAAATAATATTATAAATCGTTATTATTGTTATTATTATTGTTATTACTATTTTTTGTTGTGGTTATTAGTATTATTGCAAAAATATATACTATACTCCAATAATGCAATAATAATGAATAACAATTGCAATAATGTGGATATCATTGCAATACTGATGATACTAAGGATGATGATAATGGATGAGGATAACGATAATAACGATGAAATCATGATAATAATTGATGATAATATACAGGAATTGTGTCTATAATATAATAGAAAAAGTATAGATAAAAAACATTCCCCAAAAGTCGAAAAAGCGGCAAATCTGCGAAATTAGGCCCTTTGAGATATACTCCAAAATTACGTTTTTTTTCGATTTCTATGGTGATTTCGGCAATTTATTAGGGTAATCATGATAAGAATTACCAGGAATGGTATATCATAACATAATGGATGATAAAAGTGAGAATAAAGAGATTTTGAAAACATTTGAATATTATTAAATTATTATTATTATTATTATTATTATTATTATGTATTATTATTATATTTTATTATTATTATTATTATTATTATTATATTATTACTATTATTATTATTATTTATTACTATTATCCTAATTTTAGTATTATTGCCAAAAAATCTATTATATCTGTAATACTAGACAATACTAATATAAGTATAGAGTATGAAAAAATATAAATAAATATGCTGTGGTTATAATATGTTATTAAGTATTATTATTGTTATTTATCATCATTATTATTAATTTTTACTGGTAGTATAATTGCAAAAATATTATTATACCAGTAATAATTACAGTAAATAACGATACTAATAAGATAATGATATAAATATATTATAAAATCGTTATTTTGTATTATTATTGTTATTACTATTATTATTGTTGTGGGTTATTAGTATTATTGGCGAAAAATAATTATACTATAACTCCAATAATTGGCATATAATATGTAACAATTGCAAATAATGATTATAATAATAGGCAATAATGATGATAATGATTAATATAATGATTGAATAATGATGATGATAACGATAATAATTGATGATAATGATGATAATGATGATGATAATAACAGGAATTGTGTCCATATAAAATATAAAAAGGTATAAACAACATCCAAAATGTCCGAAAAAGCGCTCAAAATCTAGCGAAATTAGGCCCTTTTATAGTATACTCCAAAATTACCGTTTTGTTCGATTTCTTTGGTGATTTCGGCAATTATTAGAGGTAATAATGATAATATTACCAGAATTTGTATTAAATCATAACATAATGATGATAAAAGTGAGAAAAAAGAGAATTTTGATAACATTTGAATTATTAATAAAAATTATTATTATTTATTATTGTTATTTATTATTATTATATATTATTAGTATTATTGATTATTATTATTTATTATTATTATTACCTATTATCCTTAATTATTGTATTATTGCCAAAAATCTATTATTTGTAATATAACAATAATAGATAATAAGTATAAGTATAATAATAATAATGCTAGTGGTTATAATATTGTTATTATAATGATTATTTTTATTGTCATCATTATTATTATTTTGTACTGTTAGGTATTATTTGCAAAAATATTTATTATTACAGTAATAATTACAGTAATAAACGATACTAATTAAGATAATTATATAAAATAATAATTAATAAAATCGGTATTATTGTTATTATTACTTGTTTATTACTACTTATTATTGTTGTGGTTATTAGTATTATTGCAAAATATATACTATAACTCCAATAATTGCAATAATAATGATAACATTTGCACTAATGATGAAATATTTTGCAATAATAGGATAATGATGATGATCTGATGATAATGATGATGTAACGATAATAATGGGATAATCATGATAATCATGAGGATAATAACAGGAATTGTGTCATATATAATATAAAAAAAGGTATAGAAAAATATTCCAAAGTCGAAAAAGCTGCAAAATCTAGCGAAATATAGCATTTTGAGAGTATACTCCAAAATGAGGGTTTTTTCGATTTCTTTGGTGATTTCGGCATTATTAGGGTAATAATGATAATAATTACCAGAATTGTATTAATCATAACAATAATGATGATAAAAGTGAGAATAAAGGAATTTATACATTTGTAATATTATTATTATTTATTTATTATTATTATTATTATTCTTATTATTTATTATTATTATTATTATTATTATTATTTATATTATTATTATAATATTACTATATCTTAATATTATAATCATTGCCAAAAAATACTATTATAATCTGTAATATAAATAATATATTAATATGTATATATAATAATGTAGTGTTATAATATTGTTATAGTATATTATTGTTATATTTCATTATTATATTTGTACTGTAGTATAATTGCAAAAATAATTATTATAACAGTATATTTAAATTATAGATACTATTAAGATAATGATATAAATTATTATTAAAAATTATTATGTTATTATTATTTATTACTATTATTATTTTTGGGTTATTAGTATTATTGCAAAATATATATATATTCCATAATTGCAATAATAATGATAACAATTGCAATAATGATGATAATATTGCAATATGATATAATGATGATGATAATCATGTAATGATGATAATGATATATAAGATAATAATATATAATATGATAATAGATGATGATAAATAACAGGAATTGTGTCCATATATATTAAAAAGGTATAGAAAAATCATTCAAAAAGTCGAAAAGCGGCAAAATCTAGCGAAATATAGCCTTTTGAGTATACTCCAAAATATTTTTTCGATTCTTTGGTGATTTTCGGCAATTATTAGGGTAATAATATATAATTACCAAATTGTATTAATCATACAATATATGATAAAATGAGAATAAAGATTTGATAACATTTTAATATTATTATAATTATTATTATTATTATTATTACTATTATCTTATTATTAGTATCATTGCCAAAAATTTTATTTTGATAATACCAATAATATTAATAAGTATAATTAATATAATAATACTAGTTATAATATTGTTATTAGTATTATTATTGTTATTATTATCATTATTATTATTTGTACTGGTGTATATTTGAAAATAATTGATTATAACAGTAATATTAACATATTAACGTATATAATTATAAAATGAATATATGATAATTATTATAAATGTATTATTGTTATTAATTATTGTATTACTATTATTATTGTTGTATATATATTCTTGCAAAAATAATACTATAACTCAAATTGCAATAATAATGATAACATTGAAATAATGATGATAATAATTGCAATAATGATATATGATGATATAGCAAATAATTGATGATAATGATATGATAACGAAATTAATGATGTAATCATGATAATGATGATGATATAAGGAATTGTGATTATTATATATAAAAAGTATAAGAAAAGCTTCCCAAAAGTCGAAAAAGCGCAAAATCTAGCGAAATATAGCCTTTGAGAGTAACTCGAAATGACGTTTTTTCGATTTCTTGGTGATTTCGGCAATTATTAGGTAATAATGAATAATAATTACCAGAATTGTATTAATCATACATATGATGATAAAAGTGAGAATAAAGAGAATGTTGATAACATTTGAATATTATTATAATTATTATTATTATTATTATTATAATAATTATTATTATTATTATTATTATTATATATATTATTATTGTTATTATTATTAGTATTATCTTAATTATTAGTATCATTGCAAAAAATCTATTATATCGTAATAATAACATAATAATAAGTATAAGTTATATAATAATATGCTAGAGGTTATAATATTGTTATTAGTATTATTATTTTATTATTATTTTATTATTATAGTACTGGTAGATAATTGCAAAAATAATTATTATAACAGTAAATTAAGTAATAACGATACTAATTAAGATAATGATATAAATAATTATTATAAAATCGTTATTATTGTTATTATTATTGTTATTACTATTATTATTGATGTGTTATTATTTATTGCAAAAAATATATACTATAACTCAATAATTGCAATAATAATGATAACAATTGCAATAATGATGATAATAATTGCAATAATGATGATAATGATGATGATAATGATGAAAACTGATGATAATGATGATGATAACGATAATAATGATATATGATATGATGATGATAATAACAGGAATTGTGTCCATATATAATATAAAAAGGTATAGAAAAACATTCCCAAAAGTCGAAAAAGCGGCAAAATCTAGCGAATATAGCCTTTGAAAGTATACTCCAAAATGACGTTTTTTTCGATTCTTTGGTGATTTCGGCAATTATTAGGGTAATAATGATAATAATTACCAGAATTGTATTAATCATAACAATAATGATGATAAAAGTGAGAATAAAGAGAATTTTGATAACGAATATTATTAAAATTAGTATTATTTTTGTTATTATATTATTATTTTTTTATTATTAAATTTGGAAAAATAATTATTTTAAAAAATAATTATAATAACGATATAATTAAATAATGAAAAAAAATTTTAAAATCTTTTATTTTTTTTTAAATGTTATTATATTATTTTGTTTTAAAAAAATATTTTTTCAAAATTATTAAAATAAAAATTGAAAATATAAAAAAAAAAATATAAAATAAAATAAGTAAAAAAGTTTAAATAAGGAAAAATTAAAAATAAAATTGAAATTTTTAATAATTAAAAAAGGGAATTTGTCCCTATATTATAAAAAATTAAAAAAACCCCCAAAATAAAAAAAGGGCAAAATTAGGAAATTCCCCTTTTAAGTATATAATGATTTTGATTTTTTTTGGTGTTTTGGATTTTTGGGGGAATAATTAATAAAAAAATTTTATTAATAAACAAATGTGAAAATAAAAAAAAAAATTTTTTTAAAAATTCAATTTTAAAAATTAAAAAATTTTTTTTTTTTTTTTAATTATTTTTTTTTTATTTTTTTTTATTTTTCATTTTATTATTTTAATTTTTTTATATTACAATTTTTTTTTCCCAAAAATTATAAAAAGAAAAAAAAAAATTTTAATATAATAAATAAAATTTTTTTATAATTTTTTAATATTATTTTATTATTATATTATTATTATTTTTATTATTATATTAAAAATATTTTTAAAAAATAAAAAAAACTAAATTAAATAATATATAAATAATTTTATAAAATTTAATTATTGTTATAATTTGTTTTTATATTATTATTGTTTTTTTTAATTTATTAAAAATATTATATAATCAATAATTAATAAAAATTAAAAATTCAAAAAGAATAATTAATTTGAAAATGATATATAATAATAAATGTTAGTAAAAATTGTTCAAAATGTGTGAAAAAAAAGGAATTTTCCAATATAATATAAAAGTAAAAAAACTTTCCCAAAATTTAAAAAAGGGCAAAAATTAGGAAATATACTTTTGAAGTTAAAAAGGGTTTCCCGTTTTTTGGGTTTTTCGGAATTTTTAAAATAATGAAAAAATTCAAAGAAATTCAAAAGTGAAAAGGGAAAAAAGGGGTTTTTTAAAAATTTGAAATTAAAAAAAATTTTTTTTTAATTTTTTTTATTTTTTATTATTTTATTATTTTAATTTTTTTAATTTTATTATTTTTTAATTATATTTTTAATTAAATAAGAATTTAAAAAATTTTATATTGTAAAATAAAAAAATAAAAATTTTAAATTATAATATAATTTTTAAAATATTTTATTATATTATTATTTTATTATTTTTTATTATTTTTATGTATTTTAAAAAAATAATTTTTATAACAAAAAATTTAAATTTTAAAAAATTTAAAATAAAATGTAAAAATATTTTTTAAAATTTTTATTGTTATATTTTTTTTATATTTTATTGTTTTTTATTAATTATTAAAAAAATAAAAAACCCCATAATTCAATAATAATGATAAAATTAATAAGATGATTTTTAAAATTTTTAAA
>NW_023640636.1:32500-42881 GCF_015228065.2 Penaeus monodon | reverse complement strand
ATTACTTGAGAAATGGGTTTTCCACTAGTTAAGCATTAGGGCTTGGTTTTTGGGATAAAATGTCCCTGATACCAGGGAAATACTTTGAGAAATTAGATATATTAGCTTTTGATATAATATACTTGATTATAAGATCTGGACTATGAATGGTAATATTTTGTCTTTCAACGGGTTTACGTTCGGAAAGTAGGACGAGAAGGTTCTCCTGGAGCATTGAGTGATGACTCACAGTTGGAGTGAGAGTTTAAAGTGAAGGATGGGTCCCTCAGTGCCAGGCTCTCTGGCACCCTCCCCATACCCATCCCCTACCCTTCGAAGATGATGCCGATTCCCAGGACAGGACATACTGACAGGAGCTGCCAAAAGGAAGAAGCAGAACCCTTCCCCAGTTTCAGCTCGGGCAGTTTTGTAGATTTGTCATACGGGAAAAACAGTAAGTACTGAATACCATGTAATGTTAAATTTACTCAAGATTATATAAACTGGTCAAATTTTTAAAATTTAGAATTTTTTCTCTTCCAGTTCAGGAGCAGATATTATATTTATTTTATTTACAATCCTGTGATTTTACCAACTCTTATTATTGGCAGAAATTTGATTATATTATTTGCCATTTCAGAAAAAAGGTATGCTGTGGCCTCATATTTCGAGGAGATTGTGGAGAGGTCCTCATAGATCCTCGCTTTTTCCAACCCTGTTCATGTCGGATAAAGTCTCTGGAGTCCTCCCCTGCCCCAAAACACCAGCCTCCACACCTCTTGCTTCTTCAGGAGCATCTGATGGTGGCAGCCACTATGATGATGAGATATTAGAAAATGATGTCTGAACCCAAATATAATGAAGATTGATGATTATCAAGACTCTGACTCGTTGGACGAGCGATTAGAGAGCCATATTACTCACAGCAACAAATTCCCCCTCAGCCCCGCTTTGCCTCATTTACAGCAGGACTAGCAAGTTAACTATAGTGTTAATTAGTGTGCAAAAATTATGACTAACTACCTATTTAATTGTCGGTAGATTCGTACCTTTTTTATTATTTAGATATGACAAAATTTCCATGATCAATATTAGTGTGTTCTGAATTTTATTTATTATTCATGGGTCCAAGACTTGTATTTTCAGGGTTGATAGATAAATTTTGAAGAAAAAAAAAAAAAAATAGTTTTTTATATTTGGCACAGAGCTAGCTGCAGCCCCTCCTAACTCTTTATAAAGTCTTGTTATGACAATCTGTATCATGGCAATATCGTCTTACTGCACCACATACTCTGTCCACTATTGCAAGCAGCCAACCAGTTCTGCTCTATGAAAACTGAATTTCAGAAAATGCATGAATACAAAACCATATTTTACAAATGCTATTTTATGCCATAAGCCTTTTTACAAGATTAGGATATACATGTGAACTTGGATGAAAGTATTCAGTTTTTATATTGTAGAACACCAGTACAACATATGTAATATTTGTGTGCAGGTTTTTCAGCTCAGTTGTAGGAATAAAACTCAAACAACTTTCATGGAAGCTTTAAAAATTGCTGGAAACATATGTACATGAGTTGCAGGAGGTTTATATTCGGTGCTGTGCATGGTGCTGCTGCTGCCACTGATGACAGTTAGGTGCAGTGGGACGGTTCTAGGATCTCATATCAGGGAGTGGGCGCAGCGCCTCTTGTCCTCAGGTCACAAGGCTCATGTGCTCAGTCCACCAGTCCACTGGCTCCGGTCTCTCTCATCTCAACATAGCCTCCTCCCTCCATTATACAGGGTCTGCCACCATCGTTCCTTTGTCCTTTATTCTTTACCAACATCCAGCTCTTCCAAAAGGGACCAGCAAGTGCACAGCTAACTTGTATACTACATGACTTTGATGTCAAATGGGAAGACAGTATGGAAGTAGAAATGCGCTTCCCAGACACATTAGTGATACTTGTAAAAGCTGTCTTTGCACAAATAATTACATTATTTCTGTGCTGAAATGTGTAAAGGCCGACATTCGTGTCAAAGACACGAAATATGATATTTTGTAATTTTACATCATTTGATAAAAGGACCTGCAGCATTGTTTAATGCAGCTAAATTGTATGACTAGAGCAAGACAATAAGAGCCTGCTTCAGGCCTCCTTTTTATCAACTGTCAGCCAATTGCACTCATTGCTATGTGTTCCCTCTTTTCCTCTTGTTTTGGAGCGAGGCAAGTACAAAATCCTTTTTCTTGTTCAACTGCTCCCATCTTTGTTTTGTTACTGAAATATGAATACAGTTATCTTCAGAATTTCTACTAAGTAGAGATTCAATTTTAATATATATAAAGCATAAAGTAAGTATTTTTAGCTAATTGAATTAAATATTTTTAAACAATTTTTCATATATGCATAATGTGCTCAACCTGTTTTTTTACAAGTTTTTATTCTGAAATGGAGCCAGATGATGGTGAAACCGACTTGCCTGCCATATTGCAAATTCAAATGAATTATTCCCAAACCTGAATCTAGTCTTCAAACATTTTTAATGTTAAGGACTTGATAAAAAATATAAAAAATTAAAAAAAAATCGAACAGATGGCCCTCAGTATTACAAGGTACAATTTTTTCCTCTGCTTTTTTCTTTCTTTTCTTTCTTTTTTTTCTACTCTTTATTGCCACACTATGCGCTTGTTAGCACACATGAGCGGTGCTGTCCTGATGCTCGCTGCAATATGAATCTCTAGCATCATGGATAGTTACTAGAAGGAGAACAGAGTTTTGTTGATGCTATGTACGGACGTCCGCATGAATGGAACAGGCACACTGGAATGTGATGTCTGGCACCGAGTTGGTCCCCAGCACCTGTTTACTGATGAGGATCGTCAAGGATCAATGCAAAGCTATGGAAACCCTAGGTGTAATACTGGAATATGCTGTGGATCTTGTTAGTGAAATTGCTCATTGTTATGGCTGTTTTAGATAGTTGGTCTTTTTTATAATTTTTATGGATACAAATTTCTTGCCCAAGAAATAAGAGCACATACCAAAACCTAAATTCAGGGAGCCATACATTAATATATGGTGATGTCAAGTATTTTATAATCTAATTGATGTGTTAATTGAGTGAGAAAGGACGATATCTTGTTTTCCTTGTTGCTATACATCTTTGTGAAAGTAGGTTCTCGTATGTGACAAGCCACAAGCATTTCTAAGAATGAATTCCAGTAATTACACGGACAAAGATTTTCAGCCCTAGGAGCCAAAACTCTCCCAAAGACTGTGATTTTTTCAATATTAAAGAATATTTAAGACAAGTGAGATTAGAGGCATGTTTTGTATAAAAAATGCAATCGGGGAAAAAAATTATACATGCATTGCATTCCAAAGATTGTTAAGTGTATAATAATATTAATATCCCTTCATAAATATTTCCAATAGGTATGGACCTGATACCTCATGGTGTCAATGACCATTGCATTTCTGATTTATTATAATTATTATTATTATCTAATTTAATTCAGGTATACTACTTAAGTGGGTTAATTGCAACGTGACAGGCTGAAGTCCACACGCATATGCCTGTGGCATGTGTGCAGGCATATGCTTCCACCCCCTGTTGCTAACCACACAGTTATTTTATCTTGCAACACTTGTTATGGTGCCCTTGTTAGTTTCTGCAGCTGTTAGAGAGTTAATCACTTCCCCTTTCTTTTGTTTCTATTTATGTATTGCATTATACAGCGTGGTGCAGCAGACCTGCCCCAGTCAGATTTGGCAGGTGAATGGGCTGTGCTGTTACAAATGTGTGGTTAGACTAGGGGTGGGACCAGATCTGGGATGGAGTATAGTATCCCTGAAGTCTGTCTGCCTGTCATGATCATGGTATAAGCACAAATGAAACTGCAACTGTATAAAGTGCTATAATTCATGCAACAGTGCTCTTTGTTACCAATACTCTTTCTTGGGATTTTATCTAATGAGATGTGAATAAATACATTTTGATATGTGATATATGATGTATGATATCGTTTTACAGTACATATATATATATATAAAAGTGCTGCTTTAGGTTGTATTTAAATTATTTATTTTTTAAAGGCCTGTGATGAACTAGAGCACTTTCTTTAAGTAAACAGCTGCAGCATGTTTCCTACTGCATCTCACAAGTACCTGGAGGAGCAGGGCGATCAACATTTTAAGCGTTGATCACAAGCAAAATGAATGTCTGATGTTGAGGATGTGATGAATGTGTTAGCTCATTCAAGTGTCACTATTGGACCTGATGTGATAACCATACCTTGGAGCTGTGAACAATTTTTTGCTTTATAGTCGCACCCGGTTCCTCGTGGGTTGTACGGATGGTCAAAGGACAGTCGAAGAAAAGGTTCTCCTTTGTTATGAAATTGTTTTGTATAATGACAGATGATCCACAAATAAGCTTAATAATTTGAGCTAAGAAGTGTGTCCATTTCTCTGTTCACTTATTAATGTTTCTGTAGTTGTGAATGTAGTTATCCTTTACAAGTTCAGTACAATAAAGTATTGTCAACTATTTGTGTTAATTTTATGTTTTACATTAGTATATTGCCATTATTTAGAATAACTCAAATTTCACAGTGGACACTTAGAAACCTCCAGAGAAGCCTCCTTTCCTCAACCAATTTAAAAAATAACGCTTGGTTCCTGTATGATATTTGGTTTTGCTATTAATCGATCACAGAAACAACCTCACACACAACAAACAAAATCAGTAATTGGTGAGGAGACACGTCTGTAAATGTTTTCCTACAAATGGATTACGTCAAGACTATGCAGAATGCCTGAGAAAAGTACTGCAACAAATCCAGTTAAATTTTTATTGATAATTTGACTCGTTAAAAGACATCTGAAGTAGAAAGAAAGTATAATTTTCCCATTTTCACACTGCCATAACTTCAATGATGAGATAAACACCACTCATCAAATGGATGCCATTTTGTGCAGCATTATTAAATTGTTAACAAAATCTGACATTTAATCGTTATTTCTACTTAACTGGTTGCATTTTTGGCTAGCAAAATACATGTTTTATCTCTTTAAAGTTCACAATACACAAGCGAACATGTGCAGTGGCACCATTATCACGAAAGTCGGTCAAAACAAAAGAGCTGTACGGCGAGATTGTCGGAATCTTGCATTTTAGAAAGCGTTGTTGGAAGGTGGACATGAATTTATATGTTCTGTGTTGCATGGAACACTAAAACAAAGAATTATGGCTTATGGCTGCCCAGCCTGCCAGATTGGGTAGTTCCACACCTGCTTAAAGCAACTACAGAAGCAACAGTTCACTATTCAGATGTGATCCTGAGCTTCCCCCCCCCCCCCTCTCTCTCTCTCTCTCTCTCTCTCTCTCTCTCTCTCTCTCTCTCTCTCTCTCTCTCTCTCTCTCTCTCTCTCTCTCTCTCTCTCTTTGTGTGTGTGTATGAAAAAAAAATAATTCTTGCTTCGAAAGCAGAATAACTTTAAGGGCTATGAAACATCAGATGTTGATAAATATGAGATTAGTATTAAGAATTAATGTATATAAACGTTTCACGCTGGGTGATTCCCAACTTGCTGGTCATACGGGGCGAACCGTGAGGCAATAACAAGCCGCGTAAAAATAACAAGCACGTGAAAAAATATAAGGATATAATATTCAATGTCTATTTAAAAATCATATTAATGGAACTTATCGATTATTATCATTTGTATAGTTGAGGACTATTTTCTTGGCAGACGCTCTTGCCGTTTTCCAAACGATACGGATCGTCCGCATCTACTTACGACCTTGGTAGTAGATTATGCGGACTCGGAAGATGAGGGAAGTGGAAAAGTTGAGATGATCTCCGACCTCAGCCCTCGGCTCAGCTGATTCTGCATGGTCTTTTCTTGTCATTCCCTTTTCCGTTTTTTCTTCATCCCACGTCAGTCCACATTCCTAATCGTTAACTAGTTTTTTCGCCACATAATGCCATATGCCAGACTGAATGAATCTTCGTAGATAAGAAAATGTAAGTTGGGGTGGTTACTTCGCTCCAGGCTTCCTTCACGTGCCCGCCAGTACGGTCCTTGAACCACTGTGAAAACGAAGAAAATATATACTATATGTACATGCACGCACGCACGCACGCACGCACGCACGCACGCACGCACGCACGCAACACACACACACCACACACACACACACACACACACACACACACACCACACACACACACACCACACACACACACACACACACACACACACACACACTCACACACACACACACACCACTCACACACACACACACACACACACACACACACAAAACACACACACACACACACACACGCATGCCACATCACACCACTCCGTATGTGTGCAAAGTTAACATCCTCTCTGGAAAACGCACGTTAACTTACCGTCCCATCAATAAAGTAATCAACGAATTGCTCTAGAGTGCCAGTGTAATTGTTGTATTTGAAGAGGCAACTCACGTGGTGCAGTGACACGATTTTGGATGAGAGACCTAAGATAAGAGTAAATTCCAATGCAAGTGGCTTTAAATGTACATTTGCCTTACAATAGTTACTTCAGCTACTTCACTGTAATTACTTTAGTGTGCTCAAGCAAGTCCGGATGAAGGACAGAGAACGGATAATGGGTCTTGAGGATCCTGGGCTCCGGCAGCACTCCGGCCATCTGGATGTAGATGCCGTGCGTGGCCTCTCCGTCCGGACGCTTCCTCCTGAAGTCATCCAGCATCGGTTTCAGTGGGTGGCTCGGCGTTACGGATCGAAAGGCCTTCGGGTTGATGTACATATCTGTGCTGTTCAAGGAGCAAATGACTTTGTCTAAAATGTCCGTATTTTTTAAACACTTAAAAAACAATGATTTAATGAGCGATTAAGAAGGCTATTTATTTTATATTTACTTCGCAAACAGTTCTGGGATGTACCTTACAGATTAAAGTCCAAAAAGAGGTACTCAAACTAAACAGCTGAGGTGCTCGCTGTTCGTAAATGGCATCATAAATTAGAAAGAATAGGAGCGATGTGACTGTCGAGAGAAGTGGTAGCATCAGTTAGTAGAAAGAGCACAGGGATGATTTCGTTAATGTATAACAGACTCAGGGAATGTGGTGTGTACTGTATCCTGTAGTTTAATTACGTTTTTCTTGGATTTACAAATATGTCTTTAAGGGTTGAAGGGTTTTAAGTACAAAGTGCACGAAACCTAATTTGAATTTTCTTTTTTTTCAATTGTAATAGCCGTTAATGTGGCAATTGTACTTTGTATTCGACATAAATGTAAACAAAAAACTCAAGTCCCCGTTCAGAGAGCAGCAGTAGCTGGAGAAGGTGAGCTCAGCCACCTGATTTCTTGTCCAATTAATCGTGGTCCCCTTTGGATGGGTGAACGTATTAAGTGCATGAAAAATGTCCACTTACTCAATGATCGGGACTCGGTCAAGGATAGGTGTGTTGGCGAGTGGGTGGTCGAGGTTCGGGTAGTTCCTCGTAGTCCACAGGATCTCTTGAAGCCACGTGGTGCCGTCTCAGGAAGCCTGTCACCACCACGTCCTCCTCCATCCACTGTAGACACGACCATGCTGCGTTTACTCTCCCATGGCATCTAGTGCCATAAGAATGACATGCATGATATCTTTACTGGGTTGCTTGTGTATCTTGCATGTACTCCTGATAGCCGTGCCATATGTACTGGCAGGAAATTCCGGAATGCACCTTTGCATAAACTAAATGTGTGTAAAAGAAACCTTAGCTGGAATTCGATTCAATAGCAAATTTTACATTGTATGCATGAATCTAAAAAAACAAAGGAATTACTTCTTTGTTATAAATCTGAATATAGACAAACATATAAATAAACTATACCCCTCATACATATTTTACACACACACACACACACACACACACACACACACACACACACACACACACACACACACACACACACACACACACACACACACACACACACACACACACACACACACACACACACACAACACACACACACACACACACACACACACACACACACACACACACACACACACACACACACACACACACACACACCATGTGCACCAACCTGGGCGCAGGCGCAGCAGCCCGTCCGCCCAGTGGGTGAAGTGCCTCCCCAGTCTCTCCAGCTCTGGCTTTGGGACCTTCACTAACTCCTCTCCGCTCTCAGTCGCCATGCTGGTTATATCCGCAAACTCTTGAATGTTCTTCGTTTTGGCAGTGTGCTCTAAATAATAATATGTAAGAACAAGGAAAGAAATATATCGAAGGAAAGAACCTGTGTGTGTGGGGGGGGGGGGGCAGCAATGTTTTTCTGTATGCCCCTGTCTAACATAAAGGATACACAGATCAAGTACTCACAGGTGCATACCTTTTTTTTAAATCTTAACAGGGCACACAAACATGAAAAGTGTTATGTATCTTTGTTAATCGCATTCTCTCTCTTTCATAAACAATCAGGTAAAGAATGCAGGACTACACAAGCACGTCAGGAATCATAGGCGGTCCGGATGATAGTGCATGCATTCGCACTCACATGAACCGATGGGTATATCATGTACGACTTCTGTCCACTGAAGGATGTTTTATTGGAAATATGCATTTCCCTTTGATTATAACACCCGAGGAATTTATTACCTGTGCCCTACTTATATACTGAAACTGAAACCGTGAAATTAATAGCTCAAATCTGCGTTCGTATGAGATAGGCCTGCTGATCTCTCATGAAGTTCCTGATGACATCTCGCAGCACTCCAAAGTATCTACCGAGACATCTCTGTTAGGAAACCCTGTGTCATAGAATGGCATACTTAGGTCCTGCACTGGCTGAACCTTCCAGATCCTCTAACATCTTTGGAACCTGACCACTGCCGACATACAAATACCCAAGAAATGCAATTCCAAAACATCCTACGTGATTGTCTATAAGAAAAAGTTATCGTTGTTTTCTTGTAAACAATCAGAATTTCAAACAAGATGGAAAAAGAATGAGAAAATGTGTGTTTCATTTTAGTAAAGAACAGATTAATTGTAATATGACCGTATACGCAGCATACATTGGTATTCTCGTCCTAGTATCGCATTGAATTTTAGGCTCTAATCAATGAGTTTGATAAATGAATACTAATAGAGATTTGATTGGAGAGCGAAAAAAGTTCTTCATTGGCCATTTGTCTCATGCTGATCAAAAGGGATTGAACTCGAGTACAACAATGTTTTTACACAAAAGTTATTTACACATCTTTATTCACTGTTTTAGCAACACATTCCATTAGACTTCCTCTGTAAATGTCAATGATATTCCTACATACCTAAATTCTGGTATCGACCGAGTAAATATCGAAATGTTTATAGTGTTACAATATAAATACTGGCACTGTTCAAAGGCCAGATATCAACGCATCCTATATCTAGACGACAGATGATAATGGCAGTCAACATGCTTGCTCTTCTTTGACGTGCTGAACAACAAAGTAAACAGTCAGTGTGCATAATTAGTCAGGAGAAAGGTCAGGATAAAGAGGGCCGAGGCGGACGGACCTTAGCGCGTGAGCTTATCTTATCGCGATGAGTTGGCCTTTTCCGGTTACCATGGAGACCACTTCCCTTTCCAAAACATAATATGGTAATCATTACCACTGTCATCATGGTCATTATCGCCATTACCCTTATCATGATGATCATGGTCATCACCATAACCACCACAACAAAAAACACCATCATTATCATCCGCCCAATGATCGACGTCGCTATCATCGTGTCATGGTCATCGTCATTGCCATCGTCATCATCATCGGCAGCATAGCTATTGTTATGCTATCATTATTTTTATCATTATCAACATCATTATTCCAAATGTTAAAGCCTCAATTTACAGATAAGAATGTCGGGTCACAGACGATAAGGGCGTGACATGCCCAGAGTATGGCTTCTCCACCCTAAGCCACATGCGCAGTTGTTACGACATAGGGCGGTCACGTGATCAGAGATCATTTCACCTTCATATAGGCGTCAGCAGGTATACGATTAGTTTGATGTCCTAACACGTTACATAAGACTAGGTTCTGTGTAACTATTAAGAATAAACTTTCAACAGCCTTTGGGAACAAACTCAATTTTCTTTATTCATACTTTCCTTCTGAGGAAGGAATCGCAACTCACAATGCAAAGATGATCGGGAAACCTTCCAGTCGTACTCACAAAGAAACCCATGTCTTTTACTGTAAGTTATCGAGGCCTGCTTCTCCTACTCGATGAAGCGGCAATTGCATCCCACTCCACACGACTCAAGCCCGAACTCACTCCCAACAAGAATCGCGGCTGTGACTCCTGAGGAACCGATCCTCGATATTCCAGTGATATTGT
>NW_023640636.1:10000-27500 GCF_015228065.2 Penaeus monodon | reverse complement strand
ATACTATTGGTGGAGGACTGATGACAGCCCCTAGAGGAAATGGCATAGCATTGTACTGTGGCTGATGCCACAGTCACCTCACTCGGCACTGGCGCGACCTCGCTCGGCATAGTAACCTCTATACCGAGTCAGCCAGAGTGACATGTCATGGTATTTTGCTCGCTTGCTTAGCTCACTCTCTGGAGGGGGAGTACCTGTAGCAGCACAACCCCGAAGTTCAGCAAATTTCCCCAAGTCGGGTCACATCAGGTCCACAGTTGTGTCCTTGCATTCTCAGCAGCAGGTGCTTCTCTCGACTCACTTCAGATACCTGACCGTCTAACACGGACACCTCTCGCCTCTCTCATTGGACAGAAGGCTCCCTCATTCCCTACATGCTTACACAGTGCATGTGCACTATGCCACAGAATCTGGAACTGAGATTTCACTTGTGGTCCTGCCACTGGAACCTCCTCTTTGAGGTGCAGGACCAGAGCTCTCTCTCTGAGGTGATACAGCCTTTGGGTAGCTGGGAGAGGAAGGAAGGGTTCCAAACAATGATGCCTATCTTGTAGGCGGAAGGGCATCCCCTCTGATCTCTCCCCAGAGGTTTACACCTACCTACAGTAGGTGTAGGTAGGTGTGCGCTGTGGAGACAGGAGTCCTGTAGGTTGAGTGGCTAGCAACACGCCTCTTTGGTCCCTTATTCCAGCAAGACAGGTGGCCTAGTCAGGTCAATCGGCTGGTCTCCTTCGGGAGGATAGGAGTGAATGTCGCCGTTGGCACTCACACTGGTCCCTTGAGTGGCGGTACAACAGCCATTGGCTGCGTATATCCTCTCACCACCCCTGGGGCTGTTAGACATTAGTTTTAACATATAACTTCCTTTGCTGGACTTGGTGGGGGCGTTAGTGGATGAAATAACTGCTTATTTTATGGCAAGTATTTCTTCAATCCCCCCCCCCCCCCCACCACACACACACACAACATAGAGATATAAATGATGATGAACCATGCAAGGCCCAGACTACGGCAGTCACTCTGAAGCCATACATGGCTTCTAGTGGCAAGAGAAAATCCAAAGTGCAGGTTTACTCTATCAGACCTACTGCTAAAATGGACGCAACATCAGCCAAAAACATGTCTGTCCATGAGATTGTCCAGCAGATGGACTCTCGTGCTGGCCTCTCCAGGACAGCACCTAATCAGGGAGACTTCTGAGTACCCCTCAGACATCCTCCCTGACCGAGATGGGAGCACAAGCTAAACCATCCAAAATGGCTGCTGCTCCCACGACTGCAGCCCAGAATATAAGCTGAAAGGGTGGTTCGAAACGACCCAGGCTGGAGAGTCTGGACCCCTAGGTATTTCCCACAGTTCAAGATTCCCTCTAAAACTGAAGGCTTCGACAATGCCTACAAATTGGTAAGAGCATTGGAGATGCAGAAAAAAATCTGGTTGTCAATCCAGGTTGCCAGAGACCAGGGTATGCCCTGTAGGTTTAGGTAAACATTACGGTTAGTCAAATTGGCTCTTTATTTGTGGAGCTTACAACTGTGTTCTTTGGTGAGAGCCTAGCCGATGAGTGAGTGTTGGTTCTGGGTTCGCGGCTTAAATGGCCCAGCCGCGATATGTACACACTGGTCAGGTCTGAGGAGCTCCACAGTGATCGGCGGGGGCCAGATCGCCAAACATCAAGAGCCTGCTCTACCGTGTGCGGGAGCTCGTCGCGAGGTGGTCACCATAGCATTCCCCTTCCAGTGAAGCGGTCGCGAAACAAATTTTTGAAACTCTGCACTGTTCCTGAAGATGCACAGGCTGCACACGGTCAATGCATATGTTGTCCTTTCCTCGTGGACGCTGGATGGTGATGGTCTTCCTGTCCCGCTTGACGACCAGAAAATGTCCTTCGTAGGGCGGGCAGAGGGGGGGGGGCTTGGTAGGTTGCCTGACGAAGATGTCTGAGCAGTCTTGGAGGTCAGGTGGTAAGTAAATGTCTCGCTGCCGTGAAGGTCGAGTCGGACAGGAGGGGATGCAGGCCATGCGGTCACGAAGCTGTTTTCCGAAAGCTCCTGGGTTTTGGTTTCCGGAGCTAACTAAGAAGTCCACAGGGAGGGCTATGGTGGTTCCATAAACCATCTCGGCAGCGGTGCACTGAAGATCCTACTTGAAAGAGGTCCGTATGTGTAGGAGTGCCAAAGGCAAAGCATTGTAGGCGCTCTACCATGCCGTTGGCACTGGGCTGGTAGGCCGTGGTCCGGATGCGCTTCGAGCCGAGGAGAATCATCAGCTGCCTCCAGAGCTTGGACTCAAACTGACACCCGCGATCGGTCGTGACCGTTGCAGAAGTGCCATGGTGAGAGATCCAGCTGCTGATAAAGGTCTTGGCAATGGTGGTGGCAGTGATATCCATGATGGGGATGGCCTCAGACCACCTGGTAAACTGGTCGATCATCGTCAGGACGTAGCTGTAACCCTGGTCGGCTGGGAGAGGACCAACCACATCGAGGTGCACATGTTCGAAGCGGCCGTCTGGTACCAGGAATACCTGTGGGGGAGACTTAGTATGCCGGTGAATCTTACTGCGCTGGCACTCAGCTGGCACACTCCCGGACGTCTCTATTGATGCCAGGCCATTGCTGTGGATGAGATCCTGGGTCGCGCAAATTCCCCAATGAGCATGGTAAGCCTCGAAAAATTGTCAGCGGAGTGATGGTGGAATGTAATGATGAGGGCGGCCAAGTGAGGTGTCACAGAGGATGGAGCTGCACCTGTTCCAGCTGAAGAGAGGTATCCCCGTCGAGAAGCCTGGAGAGGAACGTATCCTGTTGCTGTTCCCTGCGAACTAGATAGTAGTTGATGGGGTTGTTGCTGGCACTTACCATGGCTATCGATACTCTGGATAGGGCGTCTGCAGCCTGGTTGTTGGTGCCTCGGATGAGTCGTATGTCGATGGTGAACTGGGCCACGAAATCCAGGTGTCTTTCTTCATGTGGGAACTGGCGGACGGCTTCTGTTGTGCAGGGCGACGGTGAGGGGCTTGTGATCCAGTCAAGATGTGGAAGTCTTTTGCCCTCGACATATGCCCGGAAGTGCTTGATGGCAGTGTAGCCTGCAAGGAGTTATTTGCCGAAAGCACTGTATCGATTTTGCTGAGGGTTGAGAGTCTGCGAAAAGAAAGCCAGGGGCTGCCAACCTTTACCTGGATCATGCAGCAGAACAGCTCCCATGGCAGTGTCCTAGGCATCAACGGCTATATTGAGCCTTACCCTCTGTTGCGGGTGGTTGAGGAGACTCACCGAGGCTAAGGCATCTTTGCTGATTTCGAAAACTTTGGTCGCCTCAGGGGTCCAGGTAATGTCTTTGCCGCGTTTTGACCTGGATGGGATGAGGAGGTTTTGTAGGGGAGCCAATAGGGGTGCACACTTGGGAATGAACCTCCTGAAGAAATTTATCATACTGAGGAACTTCTAAAGTTGTCTCTTGGTTGTTGGCCTAGGGAACTGCCTGATGCTGCTGATCTTCTCCTGAGCTGGGGTGATGCCATCTACGGTGATTGTGTGACCTAAGAAAGTAAGAGAGGTGACTCCAAACAGACTCTTACCAGGATTGATGACGACTCCGGCTTTCTGCAGGCGGCCGAAGAGGGCGTAGAGGTGCTCACGACTGCTGCTAGCGATGAGAATGTCGTCGATGTAGACGAAAACACCCTGTAGTCCACAGGTGACATCATCCATGAAACTTTGGCAGGTGTTGCGGAGGCCGAACGGCATTTGAAGAAATTCGTATTGGCCGAAGAGGGTGGTTACAGCTGTCTTTGGGATGTTCTCCTCGACGATGGGAATCTGGTGGTATGCTCGGACAAGGTTGATCTTGGAGAAGATCATGCATCCTGAGAGTTCACGTGTGAAGGAGTGAAGGTGCGGGAGAGGGTAGCAATCCGGCGCGGTAACTGTGTTGAGATGGCGATAATCACCACAAGGTCGCCAATCGTCGTCTTTCTTCTGTACAAGGTGCAGGGGGGATGCCCACTGGCTGCTGGAAGGGCATATGATTCCGAGCTCCCTCATGTGCTCAAGCAGGACATATGAAGTAGAAACATGAAGAACAGGAAAGTGGTTTAGAATTGACCAAAAAAAGTATAAATGGAGAGATGGGGAGCAATCTGAATTAAGAATACTGTCAGTTGTGGAGAGGAAGCATTCTAAGGATTGGCCATGGGAGGTAGTGTTGGGTTCACCCTAAACAGTATAATCTACTATGAGGAAAGGTGATTTTAGTTAGGAAAATAGAGTTTCAAAGGCAACAAAGTTCATGGGGTGGAAAGGGGAGAAATAGACTGAAATAACTGTGATTCAGCAGCAAAGAAAATGACTGTGCAAGGGACAGTGGTTTGAAAGATATAACAGGCGATGTTTTCTGATGGATATGTAGATGAGACAGAAAATGAGTGTGAGGAAGAGATATAATGGTAATTGTGAATTGGTACAGGAGGATGTGTAAGAAAAGTCTCTTGGAGATCATGTCTGCGAGAACAGAAACTAGAAAATACACCTACATAGAAGAGGGATAAGGGCAAAAATGGTAGGAGCTTGGGGATGAAATACGGGATGATAGGAAGGAAGTAAAGTATCAGTAGGGGTGTCATTGGTGAAGGAAAGGATTCATGTGTATCTGGGAGGGACTGGAGGCGATAGCAGGGATGGAATGGGGGTTGATATAGATGGAGCAGAAGGGTTGGGGAGAATTGGGAGGTAGTAAGTGAAAGGGGTGTAGGGGGAACATGAGTAGAGGACTTTTGAATGTAGATACAGAAACGGTCTGGTGAAAGGGGCCTGCAACAGGAATAGACTGGTGGCCCAGTCGTGACGATGTCGTGTGTGACAGTGTGTAGCGGTGTTGTTGCCATGTTAATGGGCTTCATCAGCACTAGGAAGTCCCAAAGCATAGCTTGATAGGTGCATTCATTGGGTATTACTGTGTAGATGTGAGGGGCGCGTACAAGGGCTGATGAGGCGAAGTTGCGGGCCCCAGACTGGTGTACTAGGGACTCCCTGTTCTAGGTCCACTGTGAAGCCATGGTGCACAAGGAAGTCTGCTCCCAGGATTGGTTGCTGAACGTCAGCGACCAGGAAAACCCACGTCAGCTTCAAGTGCGGGGTGCCATATACGTTGATGGGTGAGCAGTTGGCAGCCTCCAATGTGCGAGAAGCGCGAGAATTTGGGCAGTGTTCTGCATGGCCAGGATGTCATCAGCTTTCGAGGCTAGTTGCTCGATGGAGGAACATCAAGCGCAGGATATTGGGCGGCAGGTGTGTGTTGGCACGGGCGAAGGTGCGCTGTATGTGTCTGAGTATCTCGGAGGGAGTACGGCCGTCTGGTGACGTTATTGTGAAGAGGGTGCACAATGCGTTTCATGGAGAGGGCGCCACTCGCTGCAGGATTGCTTCCTTGAGGAGTTCGTAGGTGTTGTATTCAGGGTTGTTGAGGAGGTTGTTGACAGAGAGAAGGAGGTCAGGTGAGAGATTTGTCACCGGTATCCGATATTTGGTGATCAAAGAGGAAGGAAGCTCTCCACAGCTGACACTGGATATCTCCAATAAAAAGGAGTTTCCAACAATTTCAAAAGTGCAGAAAAAGAATCACAGGAATAAAGGTTCAAAGAGCACTGCAAAAGCCTCCCCATGAGATGATAATCTCTTCTTTGATGAGGAAGATGACTCTCCTGTTGACTGCTGTAGTCACTGCAGTAGCAACAGCTTTGGGGAGGTCGAGTGAGGAGGTGGAGAAGGCAGTCGCAGTCGCCATGATGGCAATGACCCAGACTGTTGCAGTCCTGAAAGGGAGGAAGCTGAACAGAGCCAAAGCAGCCCCACCCTCACCCCAGGAAGAGACTCCCCTCCCGACTACAATCCTGGCCATGCCCTCACAGGCAGAGCCAGAACAGGCTGAATCTATGCAGCCAGTGCCAGAACAAGCTGACCTTACCCAGGTAAAGTCAGCAAAGAGAAAAGATACAGAGACAAAGCCTGAAGTGAGAAAAAACAAACTCACAAGAGTCAGACGTTCCAAAGGCTCTCCACTTCCCACTGGACCCATGGATAGCTTGACAAACAGCAATGGATTTGTCAGACTCCGATATAACAGACTCTGAATCCGAATACGTCTCTGATGTAACAATCACGAGTAACATTATGACAAACAATCTAAGCATACTACAATGGAACATCTATGACTTCAATACAAGAAATGCCATCCTCCACGCAATAGTGCGATCAAGGAACATTGACACTGTCATGCTCCAGGAGACATTAACAGAGGGGACTGTTCGCTTCTCAGGGTATCATGTCTTCATGTTGCCAAGCACAGCTGGCCAAAGAGGCTTGATCACCCTGGTCAGAGCAACAACACCTTGCTCTGCAATAGCCGATGTACTGCACTGTGGGAGGTGTTGAATCTCTTGCTGTTGAGTTTCACCCTGGCTGGGGGCCCCTTGAAGTGTACAATGTGTACAGCAAGCCAGGCTGTAGGAGCTTAGACATCATCTAGGTCTGTGCTACTGCAGCACAAAACTGAGTGATCATAGGGGTAGACACTTCAATGCACACCACCCCATCCTAGCTCCCTGCAGGGCACCAAATGCGGCCAGCCATCACATAGCCAATGTGCTTGAGACTTTCCTCGTGATCGCTCTTCTCAATAGCCAAGAGCCAACGCTGGCGACTCTGGTGGAGAGAATTAGATGGTGTGCCAATGAGCCTGTCACAAGTGACCATTATGGCACTGTTACTTATGGATGCTGGCCCAGCCCAAATGCCACAAGCAAATCCAAGATGGAAAACAGACAAGGGCAACCGGTAAGCCTTTCAGAATGCCTTGGCCCCACTGTCTTTGAAGCAATAAACCCCCACAGAGTAAAAATGTGGAGGTGCTTGAAGCCAGACTTATCAGTGCCATAAATCAAGTAGTCTCACACTCGGCCATGGTCAGGAGTTATAAAGATACTGGTACTTAATGACAAGATTAAGGATGTCAACCACAGAGTGAACAAGTGCAGAAAACAGTCGAAGGCAAAGAATCACTGACAAAACCCAGCCCTCCTACAGACTCTTAAGAAGCAGTCAGGGATGCCAAGGAAACTGCCATAAGTCAGGCAGGAAAGTGGCGGAATGGTGTGAGCCTTTGACCACTGAACCACCCTTACAGAGCTCTGGCAACAGGTCAGGCGAGCTACTAGCCGCCCCAAACCCCTAGGTGCACACACCATGACCCTCAATCAGAAGCAAACAGACTGTGCAAGAGTTCTCTGCGAGAACAGGCACCCAACAGTCTGCCAGATGAACTGAGGGCAAACCAACAATGCCTACAACTAGGCAGACTTGCTCATATCAGAGAAAGGGCAGCCGAACCCGATAACTCAGATGTTATCTCCTCTCTGAGGGAACTAAGAAAAATCTACAAAAACAGTTATTGCACAGGCCCCCGGGTTCTGATGGGATCTTGTACCCCAAACATTTCCCACCTAGGACTGGCAGCCTTTAGCTTGAAGAGGGCTATCATAGTTTTCCCCTCACAAAACCAAAGGAGCCAGGGAAGTACAGTCCCATCTCTCTCCTCAGCTGTCTGGGCAAGATGGCCGAGAGAATGATACTAAACCGACTCCAGTGGGAAAAGGGACCCCCAATGAACACCATCCATGGCACACGGGGGGCATGAGCACAGCACAAAGCATAGCCACATTCTTAAGCACAATCAGCACTGTCACTTCTGTGGTAGTATTCCTAGACCTGGAGAAGGCTTTTGAATTAACAAGTCCTCTTGCTATTAAATAGAGCCTGATCCAGAAGGGAATCAGAGGAAAGCTCCTGACTTGGATAGGTGACTATTTCGGAACAGAACAGCCAAAGTCAATATCATGGTCACCTACCACAGCACATACCACTAGAAAATGGAACACCTCAGGGGGGGCTCCTCAATCCAGCCCTTTTCAACACCCTAATGTCCTGTATCCTCAACATACACCTCTATGCAGCGATCTCGCAAACATCTCTACTGGACCACACTGCCTCAGTAAAGCCCAGTCACTGTCTGGACCTTGTATCTGAGGAGTGTTGTAGGACAATGGTTAATGGTTAATGGTTAAAAGCAAGATAAATGTGCTTAGATCATGACCTTAGACATCTAAGGTCATGTAGCACTATAGTTAATGTTAGGGAAGGGTGGTTGAGTTAGTGATTAGTTGTCTAAGCTGGGCAAAGGAATTGGTGAGTGAAAGGGTTAGAGTCGGGTGTGGTAAGGAGTAAGATTAGATGGAGGGTATGTATGAGGAAAGAGAATAGGTTGTTGAAACAGAAAGTGTGGGATCGTAAGGATGTCTGATAGGTTGGGAGGTCGGTGAAGGGAGGATAGGTGGGGGAAAGCAGAGGTAAGTATGGACGAGACATAAAGGAATGTGGGGAAGAGACAAATGAAATTGGGGATTGGTATTGGAGGATGTGTAAGAAAGGTCTCGTGAAGGCATACAATAGATGGGTTATAAGAGGAAAGGATATGACAAAGGTCAGGTCTGTGGGAGCGGAAACACGAATTCCAGTGAAGGATAATTATATTTTAGTGATATAGATTGTAGTACGTTTTGGAGATTTTGAGGGGAAGCAGTAGAGGGTGGGATAGGACCAAGAGTCTGAGATGGGAGAGGTGTGGGAGTTGGTGTTCTACTAGGAGGGGTATTAGGAGACAGAGGGTCTGTGGAAGGGATATTTGTGACATAAGGGATTCACGTGTTATCAAGGAGGAGTAGAAGGGATAGAGAGGATGTGGGAGGGTTACATAAGGGATTCACGTATGTATCCAGGAGGGAATGGAATGGATAGAGGGGATGGTGGAGGGTTAATGTGGGCGGGGTTGGGGTCGGGGGGGATGGGCCTGTGTGGGAGGGGTTAGGAGGATAGGGTGTAGGGGGGATATCGTTAGGAGGAGGATGGATATCAGCAGTTACTGGAGTGTGAAAGGAGCAGAGTGTAAGATTTGGAGGTTGAGTGTCAGTTTTCATTAAGTAATCTTGAAATATTTTCATAGTTTCTTCTGAGGAGTTGGTGGGAGTTTTGGGGGATAAAGGATTTCTTGTGAGGGGGGAAGAGAGGATTGTGTCTCAAGCGTAGGGGCAAAGGAAGGTGGAGGTATTTGTGTGGTAGGGGAAGAGGGGGTGGAACGTTTGTTCTGTCTGTTACGGGTAGTGCGAGGAGGGAGGGGAAGGTGTTGGGGTTGTAGTGGTGATTGGAGTATCTGTAGTAGAGATTGGAGTGTCTGGGTTTAGGATGGCAAAAGAGTTTGACTGGGAAGGTAGGAGGTAGAAGAGGGGGAGTTAGATGTAGGGGGGGTGGGTTTAGGAGATTGGTAGAATGAGCAGTATTACTGGAGTAAGGAGTAAGAGAGAAACCACGTCGACGTGCTTCCTGTCTGGCTTCACGTAGTGTGAGTCAAGTTTGAATCTGAGAGTTGCCACCTCAGACTCAAACTTGTAGGTATGGCAGCCCCTATTAAATATATTATGGGGCCACCACAGTTGGCACATGTACGTGATTGTGCAGAGCAGTTAGATCGGGTATGGCCAGGTTGGCACATAGTGGGCATCTGGTCTGTGGAACGGGCAATGTTTGGCTGGGTTTCCTAGACGCAACATTTTGGCACTGACGTGGAGGAGGTTGGTATGGACGAACAGGGGGGATTCTCCTCCTATGTAACGTTAAAGGGAAGGTCATGTCTACGGAAGTAATTTTGGCTATATTAGTGGGTTTCTTTCGAAGACCTCTGGGGGAATAGAGTAGCATTGTATGATGTGCATCATAGTCTGTGAGACAGGCAAGTAGGTCTTCTCCACAGTCTGACCAATCTTTGTCATAGATTGGGCAATTTGCTGGGGAGATTGAAACTGTTCCGGTGCAATTATTGAGGTTGGGATGGGGTTTCTGCAAGGATGGGGTTTACCATATATGTCAGTTAGTTTTGTTAATGCTATAGCTGGTTTTCGGATGTTACTGTGACAAGACGAGAGCGATCGGGTCGGCTACGGAAAGAGACTTTACCTACTTGTTTTTGGAGACATTGTTGGAAGAGAAGGGTGTTGTCAGAGAAGGGAGCTGTGGGAGGGATCACGAATGGTTAATGGTTAATGGTTAAAAGCAAGAGAAATGTGCTAGACATCTAAGGTCATGTAGCACTATAGTTAATGTTTGGGAAGGGTGGTTGAGTTAGTGATTAGTTGTCTAAGCTGGGCAAAGGAATTGGTGAGTGAAAGGGTTAGGGTCGGGTGTGGTAAGGAGTTAGATTAGATGAAGGATATGTATACGTTTGAGGAAAGAGAATAGGTTGTTTGAGCAGAAAGTGGTGGGATTCTGAAAGGATGTCTGATAGGTTGGGAGGTCGGTGAAGGGAGATAGATGGGGAAAGCAGAGGTACGGGTTGTTTCAAAACGTGGGCATGATAATAGTGATGGTGGGATTGAAAGGGGAACATACATAGGAACAAGGAAGATAGGATAACTGTGCAAGGGACATTGGTTTGAAGGAGGTGTGAAGGTGTTTTGATGATAAGTATGGATGAGAAAATGATAATTGGGGATTGGTATTGGAGGATGTGTTAAAAAGGTCTCTTGAAGGCATACAATAGGTGGACTATAAGAGGAATATGACGAAGGTCAGGTCTGTGGGAGCGGAAACCGCGAATATTCTAATGAAGGATAGTTATACTTTACTGATTTTGAGGGGGGAAGCAGCTAGAGGGTGGGAAAAGGACTGAGAGGTCTGAGATGGAGAGGTGTGGGAGTTGGTGTTCTACTAGGAGGGGTATTAGGAGATGGAGGGTCTGAGGAAGGGGATACTTGTGACATAAGGGATTCACGTGTGTATCCAGGAGGGAGTGGAAGGGATAGAGGGGATGGTGGGAGGGTTAATGTGGGCGGGGTTGGGGTCGGGGGGGATGGGCTGTGTTGGAGGGGGTAGGAGGATTGGGTGTAGGGGGGATATCGTTAGGAGGAGGATGGATATCAGCAGTTACTTGGAGTGTGGAAGGAGCAGGAGTTGTAAGATTTGGAGGTTGAGTGTCAGTTTTCATTAGGTAATCTTGAATATTTTCAATGGTTTCTTCTTCTGAGTTGGTTTGGAGTTTTGGGGAATATAGGATTTCTTGTGAGGGGGGAAGAGGGACTGGTGTCTCAAGCAAAGGAGTAAAGGAAGGTGGAGGTGATTGTGTGGTAGGGGAAGAGGGGTGGAACATTTGTTCTGTCTGTTATGGGTAGTGCGAGGAGGGAGAGGGGAAGGTGTTGGGGTTGTGGTGGTGATTGAGATATCTGTAGTAGAGATTGTGAGTGTCTGGATTTAGGATGGCAAAAGAGTTTGACTGGGAAGGTAGGAGGTAGAAGAGGGGGTTTAGATGTAGGGGGGGGGGGTTTAGGAGAATTGGTAGAATGAGCAGTATTACTGGAGTAAGGAGTAAGAGAGAAACCACGTCGACGTGCTTCTTGTCTGGCTTCACGTAGTGTGAGTCCAAGTTTGAATCTGAGAGTTGCTACCTCAAATTTGTAGGTGGGACAGCCCCTATAAAATACATTATGGGGGCCGCCACAGTTGGCACATGTGCGTGATTGTGCAGGGCAGTTAGATCGGGTATGGCCAGGTTGGGCACATAGTGGGCATCTGGCTGTGGAACGGCAATGTTTGGCTGGGTGTCCTAGACGCCAACAATTTTGGCACTGATGTGGAGGAGGTTGGTATGGACGAACAGGAGGGATTCTCCTCTATATAGACGTTAAAGGGAAGGTCATGTCTACGGAAGGTAATTTTGGCTATGTTAGTGGGTTTCTTTCGATTACCTCTGGGGGGAATGGAGTAGCATTGTACTGACGTTGCATCATAGTCTGTGAGACAGGCAAGTAGGTCTTCTCCACAATCTGACCAATCTTTGTCATAGATTGGGCAATTTGCTGGGAGATTGAAACTGTTCCGGTGCAACTATTAAGGGTTGGATGGGGTTCTGCAAGGATGGGGTTACCATATATGTCTGTTAGTTTGTTAATGCTATAGCTTGGTTTTCGGATGTACTGTGACAAGACGGGAGCGGTCGGGTCGGCTACGGAAGAGACTTTACCTACTTGTTTTTGGAGACAATGTTGGAAGAGAAGGGTGTTGTCAGAGTAGGGAGCTGTGGGAGGGATCACGAAAAATCGGTCCCATTTGGCTGCGCTGAAGAGGGTATTCAATATTGTTGTAGTGATAGGGGTAGTCGAAGGGCGGGTGCGTGACGATGGAGTAGTGTTGAGGAGGTAGTGTTATGGGGAGGTGGGCAATAAGGCTGTAAGGTATTAATAAGGAGGATGGGGTGGTTGATGTTGGAGGTTGTGGGGTAGAGGTGATGAAGTTGAGCGTGCTGGGAAAGTGGAAATGTTCCTTAAGGATTGGTTGTTGGCTACTGTACTAGTAGGCATTGATGAGGGGGTAGTTGTTGCAGTGTTCGGAGCCGTGGTCAAAGGAGAGCCTGGGGTCAGGGAATCGGATGAGTTTACATCTTTGGGGCTATTTGATAAAGGGGCAAGCCTCATTGCCCCTAATAGTGGAGATAAGTTTTCATTATTGGCCATGGTAAGCCTGGATTATGTTGGGGATAAAAACAGTCCACCCCTCAGGGTCCCCTTGAGGGTAAGGGCTAGATAACTAAATCAGGGGAATACCGTGCCCATGGCTCCCTCAGGCCGTTCAGGACTGGCACAAAGTCAGCCTTTCATCCTTTCAGCACGGCTCTCACACCTTAGGAGGTGGATAGTAGAAGGGTTTGGTGAAGGGACAGAAACGAAAGGTGGGAAGGAAAATAAAGACCATGCAAAATTAGTTGAGTCGAGGGCTGAGTCCAAGGTTGGGGAGTTCCCATCGTTGGTCCCAGTCTCCGCCTCCTAAGCCCCCCCACGACAACAACGGGCAAGGGATTGGGGGGGGAGATCACGAAAAATCGGTCCCATTTGGCTGCGCTAAAGAGAGTATTCAAGATTGTTGTAGAGTTTGGGGTAGTAGAAGGGCGGGGGCGTGACGAAGATGGAGTAGTTTGAGGGGGGTAGTGTTATGGAGAGGTGGGCAATAAGGCTGTAAGGTATTAATAAGGGAGGATGGGGTGGTTGATGTTGGAGGTTGTGGGGATAGAGGTGTTGAAGTTGAGCATGCTGGAAGAGTGGAAAGTTCCTTAAGGGTTGATTGTTGGCTACTGTACTAGTAGGCATTGATGAGGGGGTAGTTATTGCAGTGTTCGGAGCCGTGGTCAAAGGAGAGCCTTGGGTCAGGGAATTGGGTGGGTTTACATCATTGGGGCTATTTGATAAAGGGGCAAGCCTCATTGCCCCTAATAGTGGGGATATGTTTTCATTACTGGCCATGGTAAGCCTGGGTTATGTTGGGGATAAAAACAGTCACCCCTCAGGGTCCCTTGAGGGGTAAGGGCTAGTAACTAAATCAGGGGAATACCGTGCCCATGGCTCCTTCAGCCGTTCAGGACTGGCACAAAGTCAGCCTTTCATCCTTTCAGCACGGCTCTCACACCTTAGGAGGTGGATAGCAGAAGGGTTGGTGAAGGGACAGAAACAAAAGAGGGAAGAAAAAAAGACCATGCAAAATTAGTTGATCGAGGGCTGAGTCCCGAGGTTGGGGGGTTCCCCATCATTGGGTCCCAGTCTGCGCCTCCTAAGCCCCCCCTGGACAACAACGGGCCAGGGATTGGGGGGTGTTGTAGGACAGACTAAAGATCTCTGCAGCCAATCAAAGCCTGGCTCTGAGACAAAATGTTCAAGGCACAAGTCTGAAATCCAGGGAATGGACCTAGAATGGGTCCAGGTCTTCCAATACCTTGGGTAATCCTGATTGCCGCAAAGCCAGATTAAGATAAAAATTGGAAGCAGTTCAAAATGAAGCTGCCAGGATCATTCTGGGTGCCCCAGGTGAACAAAGGTCCTCACCTCTCATGGAGGCAAACCTTCTCCCCCTGGAATCACAATTTGATCTAATGGCAGCTCAGTTCCTTTCAAAGGTCATCCAGACTCCCCAGGACCACAAAAAAAAAAAATACTCAGACGCCTAAACGTACTCCACGAGCTGTTTGAAAACAACCCCTGGCTGTCTCACACAGCCAGGGTTGTTGATACGCTATCAGCTCAAAGAACAACTACTTGCCAAAGGCATGAACTCCTCCCACCGTAACTTTATTGAAGCTCCACCGTGGGCACAAACCCTGATCGAGTTCTGTTATGAGCTTGTCAAGGAGAAAGAATCAATACACCATGCCTAGTCTAAAGGGAGAAGCTGAGAGGTCATTGGGAGCCATCATCCTCTGGGAAGTAGAACCTACTTCACAGATGGATCAGTCGATCCCTTAAAACCACACTGCAGGTGCTGGCTTTGGGAGCAAGGAATGCCACACAATCCATGACGGTAACAGACAACCCTCCTTGCTACAGGCAGAGGGAGTTGCGATCATGGGAGCCCTAGCCCATGCGTCCCTGAGAGAAGGATATGTGGTCATACATACACACTCTAGTGCAGCCATTGACTGTCTACAGCAAAGCTCACACAAAGGTGACATCTACCTCCTGACCACTGTCCTCACCATAGCACAGAGGATTCTTGCTCAGGGTAGAAGAATAATCATAAACTGGGTCCCTAGCCACATAGACTCAAGGGAATGAGCTTGCTGACAGACTAGCGACAATGGCAGGGGTATGCCCCAAATGCCATGATCATAAAACCGAGCCAAAAAATCTTAAGGCAGAATGTAATGTTACAGCTCATGCCTTCCTTCTGCAGCTTCACAGAGAGAAAACGAGTCCTCCCCCTAGGCCAGATGGTACTCAGATGACACAGGTTATGAGCCAACTGAAGCAATCAATTGAGGTACCGAAGTCATTCTACCATTACGTATGGTAGATCATACAGACAACTGACTATTAAGACAGGTGTTGCATGCACTGTGGCGAGCCGAACGCCACACTAGTACATTACTTACAGAATTGTAAGCACACACAATTCTAAGACAGGGTCTGCCACAGCAGCTGCCGGGCTGGTAAAGAGATTATGCCGCATGCTTACATGGCGGCAGGAGCGCCTGCTGGCAATCCGCCACCACGGTAAGCATAGAGTGTCAGAGAATAAAATGAGAGGCATAACAGCTGACACAGCCGGGCAATATGTATGAAGGCCTGGGCGAAACCAGATCTTCGTAAATCTCCAACGAACGAACGAACCGAGATTAGCAATCTTCGATCCTCCAGACGACCCACAACAGCAACAGCAGCAACACAAGGACTGCGCAGTCCTTAGCCGACCGAGAAGCCTATTAATGGTATAAAGTCTTCATTACTGGCCATGGTAGGCCTACGATATGTTGGGGAGAGAAATTGTCCACTCCTCAGAGTCCCTTTCCAGGCCAAGTGATAAACAACTAAACAAGGGAATGTCGTGCCCATGGCCTCCCCCGTTCATGACTGGCACAAAGTCAGCCTTTCATCCCTTCAACACGGCTCTCACACCTTAAGAATGGATAGTAGAAGGGGTTGGAGAAGAGAAGGAAACGAACAGGGGAAGGAGAGCAGACTGTGGCGAGTGGAAGGTGTGATCTTCTAACCCCCCCCCCCCCCCCCCCCCCAGCACAACGGGCATAAGACTAGGGGAAAGGAATTTGGGATGCAAAGGGATATTTATTTAAACTATGCTTTATTTGCCGTGCTCTTGTTAACCCAAGGTAACTCCATAAATATAATCGAAAATTATTTATACAGTACTAAGTAACAATACATATGATTTAAACGTTTATTACCCTTCCACTGTGATCATTGTTCACATTTATAAATTAGAGTAAAAATAATGTAAATTATTTAAAATGTGCAGGAACATCTGTTATAATTACAATTCAGAATAAAATATCAGTACAATATAATTACAATAATGAAAGAGCGATCTCTGTGCACGAATCACTCAAAACTCTGAAAACCTCGAGTAAAGGCGTGGAGGCAAATCGCCTCTTGTGCCTCCGCCTCACACCGAGTATTGAAGCCGATGCCCAGGTCCGAGAGGCGCGTCTTGATCCAGTCGTCGACCTTGGCCTCCAGCTCGGGGGTGTACTTCCCCTTCCAGTCTCCCACCTCACCTGCAGAAACAAAGCATTATTTGGGAAGAAACGCCTGGGTGAATATTTATCTCTCTGGGCTTGGTGATGATCTATGTTCATCCAAATAATTATTATAAATTTCGCAATATTCAACAGTCACTGTTCACGCACCCTTCCTGAAGAAGCCGCCGTCCTTGTTGACGATTTCCATGTTGAAGACGGCCTCCATGTCCCCGCCTCCGAGGACAGAATCGCGCGCCTTCATCTGAGAAAAGCTTGTGTGGCGAGCCACCTGCAAGAACCACCAGACGGGTTAAAGGCACGAATTCTCAAATGACATCACAATTACAGTTAATACAATAACAATCGTTAAGTAAAATGAGACACTCGGATTAAATTCAACCTAGAAGTCGGTGCTTGACTGCTTACATTGTCCAGCTGCTCTTGGTGAGTTTAGTGCCAAGGAAATCATCTAGTCTTTTTAGTTCTTCCATGTTGTTTTCCTTTAAATCCTCGTAGAAGAGGAAGTGTAGATTAGGGTTGTCTTTCTTCTCCCAGGCTTCCTTCAGGTGCTGCCAATAAGGTCCATACACCACTGAAGGAAAAATATATATGCAGCGAGTAAATGTATAATAATCATGCAGAACGACTATATGAATCACTGATGAATCTTCAATGCCTATACTTACAGTCCCCGTCGATAAAGTATTTTACGAAGTCCTCAAAACTTCCAACGTAATTATGGTTTTGAAAATTCTTGAGTGATGACAGAAAGACACCAGTACATCCTTCGGGTTCCTTGCTACATAAACCACCTGTTGAATGAAGAAGTATTGCTACGTGGATGGATATAGTAATGGGTAACGAATAATTTGTTTGTGATTTGGACAGCCAGCAACATGCACCGAGTCACACCGCACTCGCACTCACTCACTTTTTCACCATTTCTCATGCTCACGCATAATAATATCCCTGCATCGTAAAGCAATTGGTGGTGTCCGGAATACTGCGTAAAATATAAATTGTCTTACAAGTGCCTGTCTATTATCGCCATTTACATCTGTTTTTGGGACTTTCTTAGGCTACTTCTGTATGTTTACAACACTTACTTTTGAGGTTTCCTTTGATCATCTTACCGCATTCAATTATAGAAAAGCTAAACTGTAGTGAAAGGTCAATGATATCCTTTAAAAAATGAGGGCAAAGCTGAAGTTGGAATCACTTTGCAATATGAGTTGCAGAAATTGCCAAACAGAAATAAATATATGGCACGAAGTTTTATTTCTCATTAATGTTAATGCTAGTTTGGAGTTCTTTACAGCCAGTGAGACTGAGTATTAATTCAACATTTAAAAGTTTTCCCAAAATAACCGTTCTTCCCATC
>NW_023640635.1:0-11149 GCF_015228065.2 Penaeus monodon | reverse complement strand
TTTTAAATTTTTTTGTTGTGGTATTAGTATTATTGCAAAATATTAATAACTCCAATATTGCAATATAATGTAACATTGAAATAATGATTAATAATTCCCAATAATGAGATAATGATGATGATTGTGAAAATGATGATATGATGATGAAACGATAATAATGATGATAATCATGATAATTATGATATAACAGGAATTGTGTCCAATATATATAAAAAGGTATAAGAAAACATTCCAAAGTCGAAAAAGCGGCAAAATCTGCGAAATATGCCTTTTGAGATTTTTAAAAAAAAAGGACGTTTTTTCGATTTCTTTGTGTTTTCGCAATTTTTTGGGATTGATAATAATACCAATGTTTTAACATAAAATAATGATATAAAGTGAGAAAAGAGAATTTTTGAAAAAATTTTTGAACTATTATTAAATTTATTAATTATTATTATTATTATTAATTATTATTTATTATTTATTATTATTATTACTATTATCTTATTATTAGTATTTTCCCCAAAATCTATTATCTGTATATAACAATAATATAAATAAGTATAAATAATAGCTAGTGTTATATATTTATTTTATATTGTTATTATTATCATTATTTTATTTGACTGGTATAAAATTTGCAAATAATTATATACAGTAATATACAGTATAACGATACTATAAGATATGAATAAATATTATTATAAATCGTTTTTTTTTATTATTATTGTTATTACTATTATTATGTTTGGTTATTAGTATTATTGCAAAAATATATACTATAACTCCAATAATTGCAATAATAATGATAACATTGCAATAATGATGATAATAATTGCAATAATGATGATAATGATGATTATATGATAATGATAATGAGTATAACGATAATAATGATGATAATCATGATAATGATGATGATAATAACAGAATTGTGTCCATATATAATTAAAAAGTATAAGAAAAACATTCCAAAAGTCGAAAAGCTGCAAAATCTAGCGAAATATGCCTTTTGAGAGTGATACTAAAAAAGGACGTTTTTCGATTTCTTTGGTGATTTTCGGCAATTATTAGGGTAATAATGATAATAATTACCAAATTGTTTAGATCAAACAAAATGATGATAAAAGTGAGAATAAGAGATTTTGATACAACATTTGTAATATTATTATAATTATTATTATATTATTATTATTATTATTAAATTATTATTATTTTATTATTATTTATTATTATTAATTATTATATTATTTTATTATATTATTGCCCAAAAATCTATTATATTCTGTAATAATAACAATATATAATAAGTATATATAATAATAATAATGCTAGGGTTATAATATTGTTATTAGTTTATATTGTTATTATTATCATTATTATTATTTGTAACTGGTAGTATAATTGCAAAAATAATTATTATAACAGTAATAATTACAGTAATAACGTTTACTATGAAGATATGATATAAAATTATTATAAAATCTTATTATTGTTAATTATTATGTTATTAATTATTATTTTGTGGTTTTAGTATTATTGCAAAAATATATACTATAACTCCAATAATTGCAATAATAATGATAATTGCAATAATGATATAATAATTGCATAATGAATGATAATGATGATAATGATGATAATGATGATAATGAGATGATAAACGATAATAATGATGATAATCATGATAATGATGATGATATAACAGGAATTGTGTCCATATATAATATAAAAAGGTATAAGAAAAACATTCCCAAAGTCGAAAAAGGGCAAAATCTAGCGAAATATGCTTTTTGAGAGTATACTCCAAATGATGACTTTTTTCGTTTTCTTTGGTGATTTCGGCATTATAGGTAATAATGATAATAATTACATAAATGTATTAATCATACATAATGATGATCACGTGAGAAAGAGAATTTTGATAACATTTTGAATATTATTAAATGTATTATTATTATTATTATTATTATTATTATTTATTTATTATTATTCATTATTATTATTATTATTATTATTATTATTATTATTATTACATATTATCTTATTATTAAGTATCATTGCAAAAAATCTATTATATCTGTAATAATAACATAATATAATAAGTATAAGTTATAATAATAATAATGCTAGTGTTATAATATTGTTATTAGTATATTACTGTTTCTTATTATCATATTATTATTTTACTGGTAGTGGTACTTGCAAAAATAATTATTATAACAGTGATAATTACAGTAATAACGTATACTAATTAGGCTAATGATGATAAGGATGAGTTAAAATCGTTAGTATTGTTTATTGTTATTGTTATTATTATTATTATTGTTTGGTATTAGTATTATGCAAATTTATATACTTAGAACTCAATAATTGCAACATAATGATACAATTGCAATAATGATGATAATAATTGCAATAAATGATTATTATAATGATGATGATAATGATGATACTGATGATGATAACGATAATAAGGATTATAATCAATGATAATGATAATGAAATAACAGGATTGTGTCCATATATAATATAAAAAAAAGGTATAAGAAAAACATTCCCAAGAAGTCGAAAAGCGGCAAAATCGAGCGAAATATAGCCTTTTGAGAGTATTACTCCAAAATGACGGTTTTTAGTTTTCTTTGGTGATTTCGGCAATTATTAGTGTAATAATTGATAACAATTACCAGAATTATATTAATCATAACAATAATGATGATAAAAGTGGAGAATAGAAGAGAATTTTGATAACATTTGAATATTATTAAAATTATTATTATTTTATTATTATTAAATTTTATTATTTTATTATTATTATTATTATTATTATTATTATTAATTATTATTATTATTATTAGAGTTTATTATTATTATTATTATTACTATTATCTTAATTATTAGTATCATTGCCGAAAAAAATCTATTATATCTGTATAATAACAATAATAATAAAAAGTATAAGTATCATATAATAAATGCAGTGGTTATAGATATTGTTCTTAGTATTATTATTGTTATTATTATCATTATTATTATTAGTCTGGTAGTGTAATTGAAAAATAATTATTATAACAGTAATAATTACAGTAATAACGATACTAATTAGGATAATGATATAAAAAAATTATTATAAATCGTTATATTTCTCTCATTAACATGATTGTTATTACTATTATATTGTTTGTAGTCTTAGTATTATTTGCAAAAATTATATACTATAACTCCAATAATTGCATAATAATGATACAATGCAATATTATGATAATAATTGCAATAATGATTATAAATTTAGATGATAATGATGATAATGATGATAATTGATGATAACGATAATAATGATGATAATCCTGCTAATTATGAATGATAATAACAGGAATTTGTCCATATATAATCTAAAAAAAGGTAATAAGAAAACGATTCCTCAAAAGCCGAAAAATGGCAAATCGAGCGAATATAGCCTTTTTTGAGAGTATACTCCAAAATGACGTTTTTTCGATTCTTTGGTGATTTTTCGGCAATTATTAGGTTAAATAATGATAATAATTACCAGAATTGTATTATCAACAATAATGATGATCAACGTGAGAATAAAGGATAATTTTTGATAACATTTCAATATTATTACAATTATTAGTATTATGATTATTATTTATTATTATTATTTTATTATTAGTATTATTATTATTATTATTATTATTATTATTATTATTATTAATTTATTATTACTATTATTATTTATTATATTAATCTTATTCTTATTATTATTATTATTATTATTTTTACTATTATTTTTATTATTAGTATCATTGCCAAAAAATCTATATATCTGTACTATAACAATAATAATAATAAGTATCCGTATAATAATAATATGCTAGTGGTTTAATATGTTATAGTAGTATTATTGTTTATTTAAAAAAAATTTATCATTATTATTTTTTGTACTGGTAGTATAATTGCAAAAATAATTATTATAACAGTAGATAATTACAGTAATAACGATACTAATTAAGATAATGTAGAAAGAATTATTATAAAATCGGTTTATTGTGTTTTATATTGTTATTTAACTATTATTATTGTTTTGTTATTATATTATTGCGAAAATAATACATAACCTCCAATAATTGCAATAATAATGATAACACTTGCAATAATGATGATAATAATTGCAATAAATTGATGATAATGATGATTGAAATGATGATAATGATGATAATGAGTATGATAACGATAATAATGAGGAATAATCATGATAATGAGTGATGATAATAACAGGAAATTGTGTCCATATATAATATAAAAAAGGTATAAGAAAAACATCCCAAAAAGTCGAAAAAGAAAAGCGCGGCAAATCTCGCGAAATATATCCATTGATAGTATACTCCAAATGACGGTTTTTTCGATTTCTTGGGTGATTTCGGCAATTATTAGGGTAATAATGATAATAATTACCAGAACTGTATTACTCATAACAATATTGCTGATCAAGTGAGAATAAAGAAATTTTGATAACTTTGAATATTATTAATATCATTATTATTATTATTATTATTATTATTATTATTATTATTATTATTATTATCATAATTATTATTATTATTATTTATTATTATTATTATTATTATTATTACTATTATCTTAATTATTAGTATCATTGCCAAAAAATATATTATATCTGTAATAATAACAATAATTATATAAGTTAGGATAATCATAATAAATGTCTATTGGTTATGAATCTTGTTATTAGTATTTTTTATTGTTATTTATTATCATTATTATATTTTGTACTGGTAGTATAATTGCAAAAATATATTATAACAGTAATAATTACAATAATATCGATACTAATTTAAGATAATGATATAGTATATTATTTAAAAATCGTTATTATTGTTATTATTATTATTATTACTATTATGTTTGTTTGTGGTTATTAGTATTATTGCAAAATATATACTATAACTCCAATATTGCAATAATAATGATAACATTGCAATAATGATGATATAATTGGCAATAATGATGATATGATGATGATAATGATGATAATGATGATTAATGATGATGAACGATTAATAATGATGATAATCATGATAATGATGATGATAATAACAGGAATTGTGTCCATATATAAATATAAAAAGGTAAAGAAAAACATTCCCAAAAGTCGAAAAGCGGCAAAATCTAGCGAAATATAGCCTTTCAGAGTATACTCCAAAATGACTTTTTTTTCGATTTCTTTGGTGATTCGTAATTATTAGGGAAATAAGAAAATAATTACCAGAATTGTATTAATCATAACATAACTGATGTTAAAAGTGAGAATAAAGAGAATTTTGATAACATTTTTTTATTATATTATTATTATTAATTTTATAATTATTAAATTATATTATTTATTATTATATATTTATTAATTTTATTATTACTATTATTATTAAAATTATTATTATAATATTGTCCAAAAAATCTATTTTATCTGTAATAATAACATAATAATAAAAGTATAAGTTAATAATAATAGCTATGATTATAATATTGTTATTATATTTATTATTGTTATTATTATCATTATTATTATTATGTACGGGTAGTATAAATTCAAAATAATTATTATACAGTAATAATTACATAATAACGATACTAATTAAGATAATGATATAAATATATTTATAAAATCGTTTATTATTGTTTATTATTATTGTTATTACTATTATTATTGATGTGGTTAATTAGTATTATTGCAAAAATATAACTATAACTCCATAATTGCAATAATAATGATAACATTGCAATATGATGATAATAATTGAATAATGATTATAATGATGATGAAAAATGATATACCCATATATAATAATAATGATGATAACGATAATAATGATGATAATCATGATAATGATGATGATAATATGGAATTGTGTCCATATATAATATAAAAAAGGTATAAGAAAAACATTCCCAAATCGAAAAAGCGGCAAAACCCTAGCGAAATATAGCCTTTGAGAGTATACTCCAAAATAAACTTTTCGATTCTTTGGTGATTTCGCAATTATTAGGGTAAAAATGATAAATAATTTACCAAATTGTATTAATTAACAAAAATGGATAAAATGAGAATAAAGAGAATTTTGAAAAACATTTGAATATTTTTTAAAAATTTATTATTATCATTATTATATTATTTTTATTTTTATTATTATATTTTTATTTTATTATATTATTACATTATTTTTAAATTATCTTAATTATTGGGATCATTGCCAAAAAATCTTTTTATATCTTTAAAAAATAAAAATTTAATAATAAAAGGGATAAGTTAATAATAAAAATTGTAGGGGTTTTATAAATTTTTATTAGTTTTATTATTGTTATTTTTTTATCATTTATTATTGTATTTGGTGGGAAAATTTTAAAAAAATAATTTTTTAACAAAAATAATTACAGTAAACCGATACAAATTTAAGATATGTAAAAAAAATTATTATAAAATCTTTAAAATTATTTTTATTATTATTTTTATTACTAATTATTGTTGGGTTTTTGGGTATTTTTGGGGAAAAATTATACAAAAAACCCAATAATTGCAAAATTTTGAAAAAACCAAATTTTGCAAATGTGATAAAAATTTGAAATTTAATGATGTTTAATGATGATGAAAGGGAGAAAGATGAGATAACGATAATAATGATGAAAATTCCATGAAATGATGATGATAAAAACGGGAAATTGGGGCCATATTAATAAAAAAAAAGGGTATAAGAAAAACATTCCCAAAAGTGGGAAAAAAGCAAAAAAATTTCTAGGGGAAAAATACCCTTTTTGGGGAGTTTACCCCAAAAATAAACTTTTTTTTTTCAAATTTCTTTGGTGTTTTCGGCCCAATTATTAGGGTAAAATGATAAAAATTACCAGAATTGTTTTAAATCTAACAAAATGATGTTTAAAACGTGAAAAAAGAGAATTTTGAAACTTTTAAAATTTTAAAAATTTATTTTTTATTTAATTATTATTATTATTTATTATTATTATTTTTATTATTATATTTTATTTTATATTTTTATTACTAATCAATTAGAGTATCATTCCCCAAAAAAACTCTATAATCTGTAATAATCCCAAAAATTTAAAAATTTAAGTTTAAGTATAATAAAAATAAGTATGGTTATAATTATTAGAAATTTTATTTTTTATTTTATCATTTTTATTATTTGACGGGTGTAAAATTTTTTTCCCCAAAAATAATTTTTATAACATTTTAATTTAATTACAGTAATAACGATAAAAAATTAAGAAAAATGATAAAAATAATTATTAAAAATGGGTTATTATTTTTTAGTTTTTTGTTATTACTATTATTATTGTTGTGGTTTTTGGGTTTTTATTGCAAAAATATATACAAAAACCCAAATTTAAATTTGTAAATAATAAAAAAAAAACAAATTGCAATAATGATGAAAAAAAATTGCAAAAATGATGATAAGGATGTTTGATAATGTTTGAAAAATGATGATAATGATGATGATAACGAAAAATGATGATAATCTGATAATGATGATGATAATAACAAAATTTTGCACCCCATAAAATAATAAAAAAAAAAGGTTTATAAAAAAAAAAAAATTTTCCCAAAATTCGAAAAAAGGGGAAAAAATCTAGCAAAAATATACCCTTTTTGAGAGAACCCCCAAAATGACTTTTTTTCGATTTCTTTGGTGATTTCGGAAATTTATTGGGGTAAAAATTTATAAAAATTTACCAGAATTTTTTAAATCATAACAATAATGATGATAAAAGTGAGAATAAAGAGAATTTTGATAACATTTGAATATATATTAAAATTATTATTATTATTATTATATTATTATTATATTATATTATTATTATTATTAATATTATTATGATTATTAATATAATTATTATATTATTATTATTATTATTATTATTATTATTATTATTACTATTATCTTAATTATTAGTATCATTGCCAAAAAAATCTATTATATCTGTAATAATAACAATAATAATAAAAGTATAAGTATAATAATATAATGCTAGTGGTTATAATGTTGTTATTAGTATTGATATTTGTAATATTATCATTATCATTATTTTTACTGGTAGTATAATTGCAAAAATAATTATATAACAGTAATAATTACAGTAATAACGATACTAATTAAGATAATGATATAAATAATTATTATAAAATCGTTATTATTGTTATTATTATTAGTTATTACTATTATTATTGTTGTGGTTATTAGTATTATTGCAAAAATATATACTATAACTCCAATAATTGCAATAATAATGATAACAATTGCAATAATGATGATAATAATTGCAATAATGATGATAATGATGATGATAATGATGATAATGAGATAATGATGATGATAACGATAATAATGATGATAATCATGATAATGATGATGATAATAACAGGAATTGTGTCCATATATAATATAAAAAAGGTATACAAAAAAACATTCCCAAAGTCAAAAAAGCGGCAAAATCTAGCGTAATATACCCTTTTTGAGAGTATACCCCAAAAATGACGTTTTTTTCGTTTGCTTTGGTGATTTGGGCAATTATTAGGGTAAAATGATAATAATTACAAGAATTGTATTAATCATAACAAAAAACGATGATAAAAGTGAGAAAAAAGGAAATTTTGATAACATTTGAATATTATTAAAATTATTTTTATTATTATTATTATTATTATTATTATTATTATTATTATTATTATTATTATTATTATTATTATTTTTATTATTATTATTATTATTATTATTATTATTATTATTATTAATATTATTATTACTATTATCTTAATTATTAGTATCATTGCCAAAAAATCTATTATATCAGTAATAATTACAGTAATAACGAAAACTAATTAAGATAATGATATAAATAATTATTAAAAAATCGTTATTATTTTTATTATTATTTTTATTATTATTATTATTGTTGTTGTTTATTAGTATTATTGCAAAAATATATACTATAACTCCAATAATTGCAATAATAATGATAACAATTGCAATAATGATGATAATAAATTGCAATAATGATGATAATGATGATGATAATGATGATAATGATGATAATAATGATGATAACGATAACAATGATGATAATCATGATAATGATGATGATAATAACATGAATTGTGGCCATATATAATATGAAAAAAGAATAAGAAAAACATTACCAAAAGTCGAAAAAGCGGCAAAATCTAGCGAAATATAGCCTTTTGAGAGTATACTCCAAAATGACGTTTTATCGATTTCTTTGGTGATTTCGGCAATTATTAGGGTAATAATGATAATAATTACCAGAATTTTTTATTAATCATAACAATAATGATGATAAAAGTGAGAATAAAGAGAATTTTCATAACATTTGAATATTATTAAAATTATTATTATTATTATTATTATTATTATTATTATTATTATTATTATTATTATTATTATTATTACTATTATCTTAATTTTTAGTATCATTGCCAAAAATCTATTATATCTGTAATAATAACAATAATAATAATAAGTATAATTTAAAATAATAATAATCCTAGTGGTTAAATATTGTTATTAGTATTATTATTGTTATTATTATCATTATTTTTATTTGTACTGGTAGTATAATTGCAAAATAATTTTATAACAGAAATTTAATTACAGTAATAACGATACTAATTAAGATAATGATATAAATAATTATTATAAAACGTTATTATTGTTATTATTATTGTTATTATTTATTATTATTGTTGTGGTATTAGTATTATTGCAAAAATATATACTATAACTCCAATAATTCCCAATAATAATGATAACAATTGCAATAATGATGAAATAATTGCAATAATGATGATAATGATGATGATAATGATGATAATGATGATGATAATGATGATAATGAGTAATGATGATGATAACGATAATAATGATGATAATCATGATAATGATGATGATAATAACAGGAATTGTGTCCATATATAATAAAAAAAAAGGTATAAGAAAAACATTCCCAAAAGTCGAAAAAGCGGCAAAATCTAGCGAAATATAGCCTTTTGAGAGTATTACTCCAAAATGACGTTTTTTCGATTTTTTTGGGTGATTTCGGCAATTATTAGGGTAATAATGATAAAATTACCAGAATTGTATTAATCATAACAATAATGATGAAAAAAGTGAGAATAAAGAGAATTTTGATAACATTTGAAATTATTAAAATTATTATTATTATTTTTATTATTATTTTTAAATTTTATTATTATTATTATTATTATTATTATTATTATTATTATTATATTATTATTATATTATCTTAATTTTTAGTATCATTGCCAAAAAAAATCTATTATATCTGTATTTATTACAATAATAATTATAAGTATTAGTATTATTATTATAATGCTAGTGGTTATAATATTGTTATTAGTATTATTATTGTTATTTTTATCTTTATTATTTTTTGTACTGGTAGTATAATTGAAAAAAATAATTATTAAAACCCTTTAATAATTACAGTAATAACGATACTAATAAGATAATGATATGAATAATTATTATAAAATCGTTATTATTGCTATTATTATTGTTATTACTATTATTATGTTGTGGTTATTAGTATTTTTGCAAAATATATACTATGACTCCAATAATTGCAATAATAATGATAACAATTGCAATAATGATGATAATAATTGCAATAATGATGATAATGATGATGATAATGATGATAATGATGATAATAACGATAATAATGAGATAATCAGATAATGATGATGATAATAACAGGAATTGTGTCCATATATAATATAAAAAAGGTATAAAAAAAAATTCCCAAAAGTCGAAAAAGCGGCAAAATCTAGCGAAATTTACCCTTTTTCAGAGTTTTACCCCAAAAATGACGTTTTTTCGATTTCTTTGGTGATTTCGGCTATTATTAGGGTAATAATGATAATAATTACCAGAATTGTTTTAATCATAACAATAATGATGATAAAAGTGAGAATTAAGAGAATTTTGATAACATTTGAATATTATTAATATTATTATTATTATTATTATTAAATTAATTATTATTATTAAATATTTCTTATTATTAGATCATGCCAAAAAATCTTTATTTAAAAAAT
>NW_023640634.1:0-11149 GCF_015228065.2 Penaeus monodon | reverse complement strand
AGAGAGAGAAGGAGAGAGAGAAGGGGGGGAAAGAAGAGAAAAAAAATGGAGGAGAGGGGGGGAGAGAAGAGGGGGGGGGAGAGGGGGAAAGAGAAAAGGTGAGGTTTAAAAAAACAGAGGAAAAGGAAAGAGGGAAAGAGGGATAGGGGGAAGAGAAGGGGGAAAAAATTACTTTAACCCTTTACAAAAGCCAAAAAGAAAAAAAAAAAGAAAAAAAAAACTCAGGATAAATAACAATATTATTACACGGGAAATTTTTATCATTCAAAAGAGTTTAAAATTTTAATGCAGACATATGTTTTATATTGTAATATAATATATATATATATATATTATATAATATATATATAATATTATTATAGAATATATTATAAAATATATATATCCCTATATAGACACACATAAAACCACACACAAACCACACATAGGGTATATTTTTTATAATATATAATAAAATTATATATATATATATAATATATATATAATATAATTATTATATAAAATATTTTATTTATTATTTTTATTATAATATTAAATTATAATTTAATATATTTAATATATATTTATGTTTGTTTTGTGTGTGGTGTGTGTGTTTTTTTTTTTATTATTAATATTTTTATTTATTTTTAATTTTTATTTTTTTATCTTTTTATTTTATTTATTTTATATATTATTTAAAATTCTATCTTATATTCTTATTTGGGGTGTTTTTTTATAAAATTTTAATTTTATATATATTTATAATTAATATATATATATTTTAAAACACACATTATCATACATAATATCTCATCATCATCAGCCGGGGTCAGTCCACGGGACGTAGGCCCTTTTCCAATTTTTTTAAATTTGTCTTGTGTTTTTTGTTCCTTTTTTCCCCCCAAAATTTCGTTATTTCGTCACCCCCTCTTTAAGTTATCTGTACCCCAGTTTTTACTTTTTTTTCCACTGCCGCCCGTTTTGCCATATATGAACTTCCAAATTGCCGTTTTTCATTTTGATGCTTCCAAGTAATTTTTCCACTTTTGTCGTCCCCCGATCCAAGTCGCCTTCACCCGATCCCTTTGGGTAATTCCCAGCATCAGCCTTCCCTCCCCTCTGGGCACTTATTAGTTTCCTTCCAGCAATTTGGTTTTTAGTCCAATTCTGATCCATAGGTCATAACTGGTAGGACCATTGGTTAAAGACTTTTTTTTTTAAAAAAAATGGGAAGGGCCTCTTAATATATTACTGTGTTGCTGAAGGGGATCCCGTTCAGCAGAAAGAAATTTAAGAACAAAGCGCCGGCCGGGGACCGAACCTCGAACTCAGATTGCCCCCGTGACATTCTTGAGACCTTAGCCTTCAGCAGAAGAAATTAAGTGACTGCTGAAGGCGATCCAGCCTTCAGCGATCCAGCCTTCAGCAGTCACTTAATTTCTTCATCGCTATATGTGTTTTGTCTGTACAAGCTGCCCTAGGTATATTCACTTGTCCACTACCTCTTTTTCGAAATGAAACTCTACTATTGAGCGTGATCTTAGAAATTTTCTGTTCATCCTAAGTCCGACTTTCAGATTTTCTCTATTTTATTAGCTGCTGCAATGCATCTGCAGATTCACTGAAGAGAACAATATCATCTGCAAATATTCGTCTCGTATTTTGAAAACCCTTTCCCGTTTCATTCTAGTTTCTTGTTATTTCCTCAAGGCAAGATGAAACAGTATATTCATATACTTTAGACGCATAAGAATTATACACCACATACGACAGATATCACATCTAGTACAAATTGTTTCACTTGTTATACATAACACAGGGGCACGTACACACCCAAATTTCGCATACACTTGCGCCCCTTCCGTGGGATACGCACTTACACTCGTGCACAAACGTCTGAAGTGTCTGCCCGAGCGCACATGCAAAATCCATCATAATGCAGGGGGTTGAGGGAAGAAGGCGGGTGATGTGGGAGCGTGAGATTTAGGATATTGTTGGAATGGGTAGGGATGGGGTTTGGGGTTAGAGAAAGTTGGAAAGGGGATTTGTATTGGCAGTTTTCCGGAGAGGTGTCCGCATTCCTTAGCGGTTTTCCCCGGGCGACCGCGAGCACGGGCCGCGGGTCAGAATTGGCACTCGACTGAAGTGCCGTCGGTTGAATTACGCTTTGTTATTGATAGTTTTCTGGCGGATCTTCTGTCGAGTGGCTGATTATATTTGTAACTTATGGTAACCATGTTTAAATCTACCTGATTCTGTGATGTACTTACTTACATCTGGCGATCTTTTCTTACTTGAGGAAAAATTAAAACCCCTGTTACTCGGCGTGGGTATTTTTATTATTATTTATTTTCTTTTTTTGAGGGGATGATTATATCTTTTCTCTTTTACCGTTGTTTCTATCTACTGTGGCACTCGCGATGAGCGTTGGGACCTTATGAACTTATTTAGCACGGCTATGGAACCTGGTATTCCTAGTACTGAATTTTATAGATTGTGACGCGTTAGATGAATTGTTATTTCAATTTTGGTTGGAATCATAAGCTTTATGTATTCACGAACCTTTCTCTCTTATGTAGCACTATCACAGTTTCACTTCTCACTCGTAATTTTAACACATTATCCCTGACCAACCACGACACCTCTCTTACTCATTGCCAGATTCTCATTCACACACACGCACGCACGCACGCACGCACACACACCACACACACACACACACACACACACACACACACACACACAACACACACACACACACACACACACACACACCAACCACACACACGCACACGCACACATACACGATATATATAATATATATATATATATATATATTATTATAATCTATATATATATATATATATATTTGTGTACATATATATATATATATATATATATATATATATATATATCTATCTATATATATATATGTGTGTATACATACATATTCGATATGTATATACACACACACACCACACACACACACACACACACACACACACCACACACACACATATATATATATATATATATATATATATATATTATATATATATATATATATATATATATATATCTATATACATATATATAGATATATGTATATATATCTCATATATATATATATATATATATATATATATATATATATATATATATATATATATATATATATATATATATGAGGTCGTGGTGGCCGAGCGGTTAGAGCATCGGTCTCAAGATTGTCAGGCGGCAATCTGAGTTCGAGGGTTCGAGTCACCGGCCGGCGCGTTGTTACCGTTGGGCAAGGAACTTCACCTCGATTGCCCTCCTAGAAACGACATATCGCCTTGAGCAGTCAAACGCATGTGTCGTAGGAAGTCACCGCCATGGCACAAACCGCGGTTTGATTAGGAAGGGCATCCAATCAGCAAGGGTGGCACTGCCATATATAACCTCTCAGTAGTGAATTGAGAGAGGCCTATGTCCTGCAGTGGAATGAATGGCTTTTGGAAAAAAAAAAAAAAAAAAAAAAAAAAAAAAAAAAAAAAAAAAAAAATATATATTTTATATATTTTATATATAAAATATTTTTAAATTATATATATATGTATGATATATATATTATGGCTTGGGGGGTGTGTGTGTGTGGTGGGTGGTGTGTGTTGGTGGGGTTTTTGTGTTAAAAGAAAAACTGTTGTTATTATTTATCTTTTTATTGAAAAAAGCAGCAATAACAAAACAGAAATTTAAAAACTACCCCGGGCATCTTTTACGCCCATCTTTCTTTCGAAAATTCTCTAAGGTAACCACCCAAAAAAACTAGTCACCCCTTTTAAAAAATGAAAAAAAAAGTCCATTAGCTTACTTTTTTCTTTTAAAAAAAAAGTTAAATATCGGATCCGTTTTCAAAAAACTGAAGATTATGGTTATTGTTTAGTAAAAGAAACCAAGAAAAAAAAAAAGAAAAAAGGAATCACATTATTTCTTTTTAAAGGCACTTCTTTGGCCCACGCTTTCTTAAAGACTAATCCTGGTACTAACCCTTGGAAAACCCTCCCCTTGGCCCAAAATCATTCCGGGGAGCCTCTTTTTTTGGCCCTATTTGGACACACTCAATTGGACACACTATTCCTGGACGCACCTTCCTAAACGCACTCATTTTTGGCACACCATTCTTGGACCACCCACACTTGGAACACTCATTCTGACGCATCTTTTTTTGGGACACACTCATTCTTGGCACACTCAATTTTGGACACATCATCCTGGACGCCTCTTTCCTGGACGCACTCTTTTTTGGACACATCATTCTTGGACACACTCACATTGGACACACTCTTCCTGGACAACTCATTTTGGACACATTATTCGGGGACACCCACACTTGCAAAAACCCTTTGGGACACACCCCCCTTGGACACACTCATTCTTGACCACTCACATTTGGACACCCCCCTTGAACCCTCCCCCTTTGGACAAATCATTTTGGACCATCACACTTGGGCACACTCATTCCGGGACGCACACATTTTTGGACACACTCTTTCGGGGGAACACTCAACTTGGACCCCAAACCTTGGACACACTCCCCCTTTGGAACACTCTTCTTGGACACACCACATTGGACACACACCATTGGACACCTCCCCTTTGGACCACAATCTTGGAATACTACCCTTGGATGCCCCCCTTTGGCACAAAATCAGGACACCCTATCCCTGGAACACTCCCCCTTGGACACACTCATTCTTGGACCATACACTTGGAACACCTTTCCTGGACGCATCTTTTTTGGACACACCTTCTTGGACACACTACACTTGGACCACCACCCCGGACGCACTCTTTCCCGGACGCACTCATTTTTGGACACACTCATTTTTGGACACACTCACCTTGGACACCTCATTCCTGACGCACTCTTTTTTGGACCTTTCATTTTTGGACACACTCACATTTGGACACAAAATTGGACACACTCACCCTTGGACACACTCATTCTTGGACACATCACATTTGGGCCCCAACACCATTGACACACCCCTTGGACACACTCTTTCTTGGACACATCACATTTGGGCACACTTTTTTCCTGGCGCCCCATTTTTTGGCACACCATTTTGGGGACCACTCACACTTGGAACACACCTTGGACACAAAACCCCCCTTTGGACACACTCATTTTGGACAACCCCACCTTGGACACACACCATTGGACACACTACCTTGGGACAAAACACCCCTTTGGACATACATACCCTTGATGACACCCTTGGCCAAAAAACTTAGACACCCTACCCCGGACACACTCCCCCTTTGACACACTCTTTTTGGGGACAACTACCCTTGGATGCAAACCAGTCGGGTTTATTTTTTAAAAAAGGGCCAAAGGCTATGTGTATTTGTTGGCTCCCCACTGATGATGATCTTGTTCGCGCTAATTTTAGATACTGGCTTTTCCCTCCTTTTCCGCCTTATCAAAACTACTTCAGTTATATTTTTTTAATTATATTAATATATATATATTAATATATATTTTATATTATATATTATATTGGTGGTGTGTGTTTGTGTGTGTGTGTGTGTGTGGGTGTGTGTGTGTTGTGTGTGGTGGTGTGTGTGTGGGGTGTGGTGGTGCGTGTTGCATGTGTGTTGTGGTGTGTGGTGTGTGTGTGTGTGTGTGTTTGTGTGTGTGTGTGTTGGGGTGTGGTTATAAAAATATATATATATTAATTTTAAAATATATATATTATATATACACCACACACACAACACCACACACACACACACACCACCACAAACACACACCCACACACACAATGCACCACGCAACACACACACACACACACACACACAACACAACACCACACACACACCCACCCAAACACCACACCCACCCACACACACACCCCACACACAATATATATTAATAATATATTATATATATAATATATATATATATTATATATTATATATATAATACGAAGTATTTAAGAAAAGGGGGGAAAGGAGGAATAGCCAGTATCTAAAATCTAGGTTTCAACGAGATCATCACAGGGGGCAGCCAAAAAACTACAATGCACTTTGGCCCTTTTAAAAAAAAACCCAAACGTGGTGTGCAAAAAGGGGAGGTGCCCAAGAATGGGGTTGTCCAAGGGTGAGTGGTCCAGGGATGGGGGTGTCCTGAGTTTGTGGCCAAGGGTGTGCATCCAAGGGTATGTATGTCCAAGGTGTGTGTTTTAAGGGGTGGTGTGTCCAAGGTTGTGGGCCAAGGTGAGTGTGTCCAAAAATGAGTGTGCCCAAAGGGTGAGGTCCCCCAATGGTGTTGTCCAAGTGTGAGGGCCCAAGAATGATGTGTCCAAAAATTTGTGCGTCCGGAATGAGGTTCCAAGGGATGTGTCAAGAATGATTGTGTCCAAGGTGAGTGTGTCCAATGGTTTGGTCCAAGTGTGAGGGTGTCCAAAGAAGAGTGTGTCCAAGGGGAGTGTGCCAAGGGTTTTGTGTCCAAGTGAGTGTGTCCAAAAATAAAATGGTCCAAAAAGAGTGCGTCCAGAATGATTGTGTCCAAGTGTGGTGTGCCCCAAAATGAGTGTGTCCAAAATGAGTGCGCCCGGGAATGATGCGTCCAGGAATGAGTGTGCCCAAGTGGGGTTGTGTCCAAAAATAAAGTGTGCCAAAATGAGGGGGCTCCGGAATGATGTGTCCAAGTGGAGTGTGTCCAAGATGAGGGGCCCAAAGGGGTGGGTGTCCAGGGATGAGGGTTCCTAGAGTTTGGGGCCCAAAGGGTGTGATCCGGGTATTTTGCCCGAGTGTGTGTGTCCAAGGGGTGAGTGGCCCAATGGTGTGTGTCCAAGTTGAGTGTGTAAAAGAATGGGTTCCAAGGGTGGGGGGTGTCCAAGGGTGTGTGTAAAGTGTGAGTGTGTCCAAAATGAGTGTGCCCAAAAAATGTGTCGTCCGGGAATGGGTGTCCAATGTGAGTGTGCCCAAAGAATGGTTGTAAAGGGGTGGTGTGTCCAATGGTGTTTTCCCAAGGTGAGTGGTCCAAGAATAGTGTGTAAAAGGGTGAGGGTCAAAGGTTTGTGCCCAAGTGTGAGGTGTCCAAGAATGAATGGCCCAAAAAATGAGTGTGCCCAGGAATGAGGGTCCAAGTGTGAGTGTGCCCAAGAATGAGTGTGCCCAAAAAATGAGTGCGCCCAGGAATGAGTGCGTCCGGAATGAGTGGCCCAAAGTGGGGTGTCCAAAATGGGGTTCCAAAAAAATGAGTGCGTCCGGGAATGAGGTGCCCAATGTGGTGTGTCCAAGAATGATTTGTGTCCAAAAATGAGTGCGTTCGGGAATGATCGTCCGGGAATGAGTGGTCCCAAGTGAGTGTGTCAAGAAGAGTGGCCCAAAATGAGTGCGTCCGGAAAATGGTGTGTCCAAGGGGGTAGTGTCCCCAAAGGGGTTAGTACCCAAAGGATTAGTCTCTTTAAGAGCGTGTCCAAAGTGAGCCCCCTTAAGAAGAAATAAGTGGATGTGCCTGTTTTTTTTTTTTTTTTTTTGTTTTTTTTGACGAAAACAATAACCAAAATTTCATTCTTAAAAAACGGACCCTGATATTTAACTTTTTTCAAGAGACAAGTAACTAATTGGATTTTTTTATTTTAAATGGGACTTTTTGTGCTGGTTACCTTGAAGAATTTTTCCCGAAAAAAAAGGGCGTACGTGCCGGTGATAGAAATTTTTATAATTTCTGTTCTTGTTTTTGCTGTTTTACAATGAAATTGTAAGATAATAAAAAACAGTTTGCTTGTGAACACACACACACACACACACACACACCACACACACCCCACAACACACAACACCACAATTATATATATACATACATATATATATATATTATATATTATATAATATATATATAATAATATATTTTTTTTTTTTTTTTTTTTTTTTTTTTTTTTTTTTTTTTTTTTTTCCAACAGCCATTCTTTCCCACTGCAGGACATAGGCCTCTCTCAATTTCCCTACTGGGGTTATATATGGCATGCCCCCCTTGCCTGATTGGATCCCCCTTCCAATCAACCGGGTTTGTGCCTGGGGGTGATTCCCCCTAGGGACACATGCGTTTGATGCCCAAAGGGGATATGTCGTTTTAGGGGGGCAATCGGGGAAGTTCCTTTTCCCCGGTAAAAAAGCGCCGGCCGGGGACTCGAAAACCTTTGAACTCAGATGCCGCCGTGACATTTTTTGAGACCCATGCTCTAACCCCTCGGCCCCCAGGGCCCCATAAATTTTATATATATAATAATTTTATATATATTAAATTTTATATATATATATAATATATTATATAATTTTATATGAGATAATATAATAATCTATAATATGTATATATATATATATATATAATAATATTTATATATATATATAATATAATATTTAATATATGTGTGTGTGTGTTGTGTGTGTGTTCGTGGTGTGTGGGTGTGTTGGGGTGTGTATATACATATCGAATTGTTGTATACACACATTATTATTTAATTATATATATTTAAAAAATATAAAATAATAATACACATATAATATATAATATATATATATTATATATTATATATATAATATATATTAATATAATGTACACAAATATATATATAATAATATATAATATAATATATATATATTATATATATATATTTTATATAAAAAAAATGTTATGTGTCGTGTGCGGTGTGTGTGTGTGTGTGGGTGTTGGTTGGGGTGGTTGTGTGTGTGTGTGTGTTGTGTGTGTGTGTGTGTGGGTGGGGTTTTTTGTGTGTGGTGCGTTTCGTGGGGTGCGTGGGTTTTGAATGAGAATCTGGAATGATAAGAGAGGTGTCGTGGTTAGGTCGGGGTAATTGTTAAAATTTCGAGTGAGAAGTGAACTGTGATAGTGCTACATAAAAAAAAAGGTTCGGGATACATAAAGCTTTATCCAACCAAAATTGAAAAACAATTCACTAACGCGTCACAATCTATAAAAAATTTGTACTAAATACCAGGTTCCTAGCCCTGCTAAAAAGTTTTATAAGGGCCAACCCCATCGCGAGTGCCACAGTAGAAGAAACAACGGTAAAAAAGAAAAGATAAAATCTCCCTCAAAAAAAGAAAAATAAATAATAATAAAAAACCACGCCGAGTAACAGTGGTTTTAATTTTTCTCAAGTAGAAGAGCCAGATCGCCAGTATTTAAAAAGTAATCACAGAATCAGGTAGATTTAAAGGTTACCTAAAGTTACAAATTAATCAGCCATCGACAGAAGATCCGCCCGAAAACATGCAAAACAAAGCGTAATTTCCCCACGGCACTTTGTCGAGTGCCAGATTCTGACCCCCGGCCCCTGCTCGCGGTCGCCCGGGGGGAACCCCTAAGGAATGCGACACCTCTCCGGAAAACGCAGAAAAAAATCCCCTTTCCCAAATTTTTAACCCCCAAAAACCCCCTCCTCACCATTCCAAAATCGCCTAAAACCTCCTCTCCCACATCACCCGCCTCTTCCCCCACCCCCCCGCATTTTGATGGAGTGGCAGTGCGTCAGGCAGACACTCAGACGTTTGTGCAGAGGTAAGTGGTATTCACGGGAAAGGGGCAGTGTATCGTAAAATTTTGGTAGTGTCCCCGTGGTATGTAACAAAGGGAACAATTTGTACGAGATGTGTATATCTGTGCGTATGTGTTATATTTCTTTTGGTTACTATATGAATTAAAGTTTACATTTTGCCTTGAGGAAATATACAAGAAAACTAGAAAAAGAAACGGAAAAGGGGATCAAAATACAGACGAATATTTTCAGTGATATTGTTCTCTTCAGGAATATGAAAAGAAGCAGCAACAATAAAGATCTGAATAGAGAAAACTGAAAAGGGATTAGATGACAAGAAAATTACTAAATCACGCCATAGTAAGGGGGCATTTTGAAAAAAAAGGTAGTGGGCAATGAAATACCTAGGGCAGCTTGTACAGACAAAAACAATTTGCGATGAAAATTAAGGAGCTGAAGGTGGATCGCTGAAGGTGGATCGCCCTTTACAGTATTAAATTTTTTGCTGAAGGTAAGGTTCAAGAATTACGGGGGCAATTGAGTTCAGGGTTTTTGAGTCACCGGGCCGGGGGCTTGTTTTTAATTTTTTCTGCTGAAGGGGTGCCTTGAGACACAGAATAATTTAAAAGGCTCCTTCCCTTTTGTTTAAAAAAAAAAGTCTTAACCAATGCGTCCCACCCTTTTGACCTTGGATAAAACTTGGGCAAACCAAAATTTCGGGGGGGGGAAAAAATAAGTCCCAAGAGGGAGGAGAGGCTGATGTGGGGAAATTTGGCTAAGGGGTCGGGGGAAGGCGACTTGGATCAGGGGGGAAAACAAAATGGAAGATATACTTGGAAGCATAAAAAGATAAACTGGCAATTGGGGTTCAATATGGCATAAAAAACGGCAGAGGACAAAGAAAGTAACGAACTGGGACAGAAACTTAAAGAGGCGTGACGAAATAAAGAAATTTGGGGGACAAACTGGAAAAAAAAAACACAAAACAAAATTGAAAAATTTGGAAAAAGGCCTACGTCCGCAGTGGGGCTGACCCGCTGATGAGATGATGATATATTGTAGTTAATGTGTTTATATATTTAAATATATATTATATATATATAATTATAATATATAATATATATATATATCACTCAATATATATGGTATATATTTATAAAATAATTATATATATAATTAAAATATATTATTATTATATATATAGTATATTATTATATATATATATTAATTTTATATAATATAAAATATAATATATATTTAAAATAAAAATATATAATAATTATAATATATAATTATTATATATATATAATTTATATAATATATAATATATACAATACACTATGTGTGTGTTGTGTTGGTGTGTTGTGTGTGCATATATACATATATATTTTAATATATATATATATATAATATATATATAATTAAAAAATTTTATATATATATATATATATAATATTAATATACAAAATAACACATATGTTTATTAATATTTTAATTCTTTCGAATGATAAAATTTTCCCGTGTAAATAATTTGTGTAATATTATCTGAGTTTTTTTTTTTTTTTCTTTTTTTTTTGGCTTTTGAAAGGTTAAAGTAAATTTTTACTTTCTCTCCCCCC
>NW_023640633.1:5000-11151 GCF_015228065.2 Penaeus monodon | reverse complement strand
AAAAAAAAGGGGGAAAAAAAGGGAAGAAAAAAAAAAAAATTTTAAAAAAAAAATATAATAAATAATAAAATACGTGTGGTGTGATATTAAAATATATATATATAATATATATATAATTATATAGATATATATATAATTTAAAATTAATATATATATAAACATCAAAATCAGTGCAAGGGCCACCACCAATCGTCGCAGGTGAGCGCGTGGGTGCATCCATACACACGCGCAACCCCCCGCGGTGTATGTGCGCACGCCCGCTGATTTAAATTGTTTTTAAAAGCTAAATCGAACCTAGATACGATGAAGTTCCTTGGGCAAGGAACTTCACCCGATTGCCTACCTAGCCACTAGGTGGGAAAGCCAGCCCAAAGTCAATGCTGCTCCCAAGCCCGGATAAATAGAGAGAATGATTCCCTAAAAGGAAAACACCGGCACTCTCCGTAGAAAGGAAACTGGGGACCCTACCACGTACTCATTCCAAAGGGAGCATCACAACATGAAAACTACAATTAAGTATCATATATTTATTCATTATATATATAATATATATGTATGTATATACATACATAATTGTGTATTATATATATTATAGATATACATATATATATATATATAAAATTTTATATATATAATATATATATATTATATATTTATAATAATATATCAGTATAAAAGTAAGTGTAAAAATGAAGGTAATAAGAGAGGAAAATAGGACTGAGTGAAAACTGGAATACCCTGAACGAGGCAGCGTTGAAAAGTGCGAAGGGAACTGAATTTGATACAAGAAATGTAGGGCAGCAAAGAAGCCGTGGGTCTCTGTAGAGATAAGGAAATGGATGAAAGGAAAAAAGGAGAAGAATATAGAAAATGAGAAAGGGCAAAATAAAGTAAAATCAGCTAAAAATTATTTAAGACGGGAAACCAGACAGGGGCAAGGAAGAGGTGGAAAAAAAAAAATGGGGGAAGATCAGGAAGAGATAGAAAGGAAAGATTAGGCATGTTATAAAATAAAGTAAGAGTGGAAGAGCTAAGGAGAATGGAAACTTTCGGGCAGACAAAGATGACATCAAGGTTTGATGAAATGAATACATTGAGATATTTTTATGATAGAGAAAGGAAAACCTTTGAAGGATTTTTTTTTTTTGAAAGAAAAAATGAGGTAGGAGGGACTGAAACTGTCCAGAGCTATTAGATAGCGAAATTTATGGCAGCAATATATTATTTAAAGAATTGAAAGTATTTATAGGTGGGGATGGTAGACCAGCGGGAGTTTTAGAAAAAAACTTGGAGGAGGAAGAAACATCAGGACTAGGTGATATATACAAAATAATGTATAAATGAATGTGGTCAGTAGAAACCCCACAGAGGCAGTCAAAATTTTTGACAAAAAAAAGTGAATGCAACTACATGGGGGGAATACAAAACCATCACCTAATTTCGCATGCGTCAAAGATCTTATTTAGTGTACTGAATAGAAGGAAAAGCTAGAGATTGCATCAGCAAAACAAAAATTTGGTTTTAGAGAGGATGTGGTACCAAGGTGAAAATCGTATCAGTGTATGCTGTGAAAATGTATTAGTCCAGGGGAATAAAAAACAATGTGTTTGCTTGTGGACTATATGAAAGCTTTTGATAGGGTAAACTGGGTTAAGATGTGTATTTTGAAACACCTGGAATCGACTAGCGAGACCAAATATTGATTTGGAATTATATATGAAAAACAAGAGGCAGTGGTCAAAGTTTTGGATAAAAAAATTTTCAGATCCATGCACAAACAGTAGAGGATTTCGGCAAAGGTGGCACGACCCCCTCTGTTATTTTCAAACTTACAGAAAAGGGGTGATGGCAAAAGGATTACATGGCATCAAAGGGGGAGTGAATTTTTGAATGGGAATTATTAAAATATGAAAAGTTATCCCAGATGGTTGCTGAAAATAAGAAACGGATTACAAGAAAAACAATGGGCAGAGTAAATGAGGAATCACGGAAATATGGAATGAAGGATCAGTGTAAAGACAAAAAGTTAGGGCTATATCTAAAACAAGATGGTTTGTGAATATCACTCTAAACGGTAAAAGAATAGACCAAGTTAAAGGTTTGTTATTTTGGAATCACGGATAACTGATGGTGGAAAATGTGATACAGAAATTAGAGCACATATTGCAATGGTAAAAGGTAGCTTTTAGTAGAAGGAATGACTGTCAACAGGAATCAGAGTCAGACTATGAAAAAAAAAAAAAAATGTAGTCTGGAATGTGCTGCTCTATGGATCAAGAATAGAGGCTTTTGAAATGTGGGTTTGGAGAAGGATGGGGAAAAAAAAAGCTGGACAGAGAGGATTTTTTAAACCAAAACGAGAGATTGGACAGATGTTATGTGGGAAGGGTTGTTGATGGAGGTGTGACTGAAGGAAGAATAAATGGAAAAAGACCTAGGGGAGGAAAAGAATGGGCATGCTACGTGAATTAAAGGAAGACATGAAGAGAAACAGAGAATATGTCATGGTAAAAAATGGATGCCAAAAAGGGAAAATATAAGACAGGACACCTAGAGTGATATATAACGTGTGTGTGTGTGCAAATATAAGTGTGTATGAACATATACATTCATATAATATAAATATATATATATATATATAATATATATATATATATATATATTTATTATTTTCTTTTTTTATTTTTCTTTTTCTTTACGGTAAGTTCATGTTTGAGCCGCCATGGTCACAGCATGATACTTAATTGTAGTTTTCACGTGTGATGCTCTTGGGAGTGGGAGTACGTGGTAGGGTCCCAGTTCCTTTCCACGGAGAGTGCCGGTGTTACCTTTTAGGTAATCATCCTCTCTATTTTATCCGGGCTTGGTACCAGCACTGACTTGGGCTGGTTGGCCACTCAGTGGCTAGGTAGGCAATCGAGGTGAAGTTCCTTGCCCAAGGAAACAACGGCGCCGGCCGGTGACTCGAAACCCTCGAACTCAGATTGCCGTCGCGACAGTCTTGAGTCCGATGCTCTTAACCACTCGGCAACCGCGGCCTTATAAAATATATATATATATATATATAATTTAATATATATATATATTATACTATATAAAACATAATATACACACACATGAATATATATGATCATCCACACAGCTGTCCACACACACACACACAATATACATATATGTGTGTGTGTGTGTGTGCGTGTGTGTGTGTGTGTGTGTACAACCTCACACACAAAAAAAACACCCACCCACACCCACGGACATAAGACCACACACACACCACACACCAAACAACCACACACACACACCACACACCACACACACACACCACACACACACACCACTATATTTATATCATATATATATATATATATTATATATATATACTATATAACATAAATATTCATATATTATGCATATATATGTGTATGTTAATATATATATATTAATATTATAATATATATATATATGTAAGTATATATGCATTAAAATTATGTATATATACTTATATGTATTGTTGGTGTGTGTTGTGTGGGTTTGTACGTACATGTACATATGTTCTTACATAAAATTCACCACAACACAAAAACACACACACATTCAACATTACACATATATACATTATATATATATATATATATATATATATAATATATTATATATATATATATATATATATATAGAAATGTAGTATGTATGTTGTATACGCATATGTGGTGTGTTGTGTGAATTTATGTAAGAATGCATAGTACATGTACGTACAAACATCACACACACACACACACAACAAATACATATAAAGTATATATACAATTTTATGCATTATATATACTTATATTTATCTATAATTAAGATATATATATAATATATATATATATATATATAATATATATATACACACACACATACATAATATACGCATCCACATCTATAAAATTATATGATTATATATATACAATCATTACATATATATACATATTATGTGTATCATCATTCATTTAACGGTAGGTTCATGTTTGAGCCGCCGTGGTCACAGCATGATACTTCAATTGCAGTTTCACGTTGTGATGCTCTGGAGTAAGTACGTGGTAGGATCCACCAGTTCCTTTCCACGGAGAGTGCCGGTGTTACCTTTTTAGGTAATCATTCTCTCTTATTTTATCCGGGCTTGGACCAGCACTGACTTGAGCTGGCTTGGCCACCCAGTGGCTAGGCAGGCAATCGAGGTGAAGTTCCTTGCCCAAGGGAAGCAACGCGGCGGTCGGTGACTCGAACCCTCGAACTCAGATTGCCGTCGTGACCAGTCTAGTCGGACGCTCTAACCATTTCGGCCACCGCGGCCTGACCATATATGTGTATATATTACTTATAAATATATAGCTGGTGTGTGGTGTGTGTGGGTGTGTGTGTGTGGTGGTGTGTGTGTGTGTGTGTGGTGTGTGTTGTGTGGTGTGTGTTGGTGGTGTGTGTGTGTTGTTGTGTGTGTGTGTGTTTTGTCTGTGTGAATATATATATATATAATTTATATATATTATATATATATATATTTACATATACATTATATATATATTATATAATTCATTAACATATCGAAAACAATCCACAACACACATACACACACACCACAACACCACACACACCACACACCACAACATACACACACAGATATATATATATATATATATATATATATATATATATATATATTACGTATATATATATATATATATATATATATATATAGTATATATATATATATATATATATTATTAATATATAATATATATATATCTGCAATATATGTAATATATACATATATACAGAGGACAGATACCAAAACAAACACCAACACACCACACACAACAACAACACACAACACACACAACACACACACACACACACACACAACACACACACTCACACATTTATATATATATATTATATATATATATATATTATCTATATATATAATTATATATATATATATAATATATATATTATATTATTATATAATAATATTCTTTATAAGTTGTTATAATCTATATATTCAATCATCTGTACAATAATAACCACTCGCAAATAATAAAACCACTATGATGTAATCATTAACGTATCAGAATTGTTATATGCTCGTGCAGATAATCTGTACTAGTAATTATCGCTCGTTTTACCGAAGCTTAAACGACAGTGTAAAAATACGGAGGAAATGTATATTTTCACATCTTATTAACACTGAATAATTTTAATCCTATGTTTTGTTTATGTTTTTTATTAAATGATTTTCATACATTTCAATGCGCAGTATGAATTTTTCGGAATCGATCAGTTCTTGGGGGGGGGGTGTTTCATTTCATTACTGTCACCACTGAATGAAATAATGAGCTCACTTCCTATTACTGTGCATTCACATCAGGAACAAACACGTCTTTTCTCTCTCTCTCAAAATCCTACCTCAGTAACCATGATCCTCCGAGCCAGCTGTAATCGGAAATTTAACCCACTCAAACATGATATATTGAAAGAGAAAATGAAACGAAAAAGCAATTTTCAGAGCATGGAAATTTCTCAGTCCTTCTGCTAGCTTTTGGTATTTGCCACATGACGCAAACAAACAAGCGCAGTTGCCAATTGTCTTTTAGAGATTGTCGTAGTTTCCCTTTCTGATAGTTTCAGAGGCAAGAGAAAATGGTTAATGCGTAATGGGATCTGGCCGTGCGAGTTCTGAGTTCACCATGGGCGTGCTTATGTTATATGGACAAATAAATATTACACAGGTAAAAACGATTTCGATGGTAAAAAATTGCCACATCTCATAAGAAAGTTATTTCTTAAAACGTGAGGTTGTATTCCAGTTTTTCTTTACGAAATCAGTATTAAAACTTTTGACAATCGAATGTACATATACACTATTTAAAAAAAATGTAATCATGAACGAATGACACGAAGCAACTTAAGGCTGGTGCCAGTTGTTATTAGTTACACCTTTAGCCTGTGCTTAGCCCGCGGGGTAAAATCGAAGGATGAATTATAGAACAAGCAACAACCTTCGCAAACGCAAGGTTCGACTGGACTTTTTTAAAGTGCATTTTGAATACAAGATTTCCATGCTTACATTTCCCATTCCGTGGAACTATGATAAGAGTTTACACAGGAGATA
>NW_023640632.1:0-11152 GCF_015228065.2 Penaeus monodon | reverse complement strand
TTTTTTTTTTTAGATGAGGTTTGTTTATGGTAAGGGGTGATTGTTTTGATAGTTTAGATCAGTTTAGATTGGGGGAATATAGTACGGTAGTAATGTTTAGAATGAGTTTAATTAGTATTAAAATTGGGGGTTTAACGATTAAAGGTAAGGTTAATCTTTCTTGCAATGATAAAAAGAAAAAAACCCCGTAAATAAGATCAATGATTAAAAAACTAAAAAAAATTAAACGTGATTCTATCTTGCAAAACACATTTTCCCCCACGTTTAATTAGGGCTCTCGCTTTCACCCTTCATATTCCCCCCCCCCATTATCCCTCCTTCTTTTTCCTCCCCCTTCTCCTCTCCTCCCCCGCCTCACGCACAAGCAAGCATGAAATATTTGGCGTTTTTTTTCCTTTCCTCCTCAAAAAAGAAAAAAAAATGTTTTAAAGGGGACTCTTGGTACGTCTTCATTTTTACGTGGGGAGCGCGTTAGTGATTTTTTTTTTTTTTTTTTTTGTCAATTTCCCTTTATTTATTTATTTATTCAATTATTTCTTTTTGTAGTAATTCATATTATCAAAGCTATTATCCTTATCTCCCTGATTCCATTATCATAATTATCAAGTGTATTATTATCACATCATTTATTAGTTTTTTTGTAGTAATTTTTTATCAATCACCGTTGATCATATCATCATCACATCATAAAAATTACCATCATACCATTACTTTTCATGTACCAATATATTTCTTGTTTTTTTTTATTAACCTTTATTTTCATTTTTCTTACTAGTACTTTTACCAGACTATCGGTTTTTTTTTCGTCGAAAAATATAAAAATACTATCATCTCATTTTTTAAAAAACATTTTTTTTCTTCCAAAAAGTAAAGTTTAAACACCCTTTTTTAAATCTCTATATAGCTCAAGTTTAGACTGAGAATCGAATTCGAGTGGCCCCTTGTATAATATCTTGAGATTTCCTTTTGTAAAGATGTAAAGGAATTAATTCAAAACTCCATGAATAAACAGGGATTAGTCGTGAGATATATCCCCAGACGTTTTAAAGGGCAGGTGATTTATTTTTAAAGGGGTGTAGTGATTAAAATTTTTTTAGAAAGGGAGGGGGGGGAAGGGAAAACTTTCTAAAAAAGGCAAATACGTACATAAATACACCCTATATAAATTTTACTGTATATACGACATACAAACCATACCACACCTTCAAATAACTTATCTCGCATTTTTCAAAAAACACCCCTTTTTTTTATCTAAAAACCCCAATCCCTAAGCTTAATAATCCCCTCTTTTATTTAAAAAATCCAAAAACCCTAAAAACAAGTTTATGGGAATTTTAAGGGCGGGAAATTCCCTCTTAACATAAATTTCCCCTCCCTTTTGGTTAAACCCCCCAAAAACAATTACGGCCCAAAAACCCCCCGTTGTAAAAAATTGAAAGCATTTTTAAAAAAACATTTAAAAAAAAAAAAAAAAGGGAAGGGGAAAACCCCGGAGAAAAAAAAAAAGGGGAAAAAAGGGGGAAAGGTAAAAAGGTAAAAAAAGGGGGGAAAAAAAAATTAACATGGGGGGAAAAGGGGGAAGGGGGAAAAAAGGATGAGAGGGAGGGGGAATAAAAAAAGATAAAAAAAGGAGAAACGGGAAAAGGGGGGGGAAAAAAAAAGGAGAGGAAGAGGGGAAAAAAAAGGAGGGGGAAAGAAAAAAAAAAAAAAATAAGAAAAAGGGAAGGTGGGGGTCCGGGGGCCCAAAGAAAAAGAAAAGGAAAGGGAGAAAAAAAAAAAAAAAAATGGTTGGGCCCAGGAAGAGTTTTTTGAAATAAAGGAAAAGGAACCGGGAAAAAGGAGGGGGGAAAAAGAAAAGAGGATGGGAGAGAGGAAAAGAAAGGAAAAAAAAACAAAAAGAAAAAAAAAAAAAAAAAATGATAAGCAAAAAACATGTGTCTTCCCATTAGTTGATTTTTTTTCCAAAAAAAAAAGGGGTAGTTTTTATAAAAAAGGAAAAAGGGTTTTAGCCAATTCGACGAAAATGGACCACCCTATTTTTCAAAAATTTTTCTAAACCAAAATTGAATATAGTAATTGACAAAAAATCAAAAAAAAAAATAAAAAAAAATACGATATTTTTTATGTAAGGATAAATCAAATCCAATCTACAAAAAAAAAACAACGCCCAACAAAAAAAAACCACGCTAAAACACTTCAAGACAAACCTTTTTGGGGGACAACAGGACCAAAAACTACAAAAAAAAAAAAAAAAAACAGTTTTTACAGCTTGAAAAAAATCAAAAAAACACTATCAGTCAGAATTGGTATAAAATTTTTTTTTTGCAGCTGTAAATTTACAGATTAGGATTTTCAAGGATTTTTAAGGGTTCAAATTTACGGTTTTTAAAATAGGTCAAAATACGCGACTGAAACTCACAGTGTATCGATTTTCTAATAATTAAAATAAATTGTAAAAAAAGTCAAAAATATAATGTGCGATTATTCAAAGTCACTGGGGTTTACAATAAAGGGGGGGGGGCATTTTTTTAGGATAATTATTCACAAATCTTTCCATTCCTTCCCTGAATGAAAATTTTTTTACCATTTTTGGGGGCTAAAGTATGATTTATTTTCTTAGAATGTGAAAAGGTGAATTTGACGACATTATTATGATTTTTTTCCCTTTTTTTTATTTTATTTTTATCTTTTATCCATAATTTATAAATTTTATTAAAAAACAACATGTGCATGGTCTTAAAAATTTCAATTGCAGTTTTGTATTGTAGTTATCATCATTAGTAAACATTATTATTATTTTTTCATCATCACTTCACCATCCTGATGTTGATCTATACCACATGATTAGATTATCATTTCCATTTGTAATAAAATTTTACATTGTGAATAAGCTTCCCCCTTACCGCTGAATATTTCAGTAAAACCGAATATTATAAAAAAAAAAATCACTTCATCGTTTCGGAGCGTCACCTGTTCGTGTCATATCTTGCATTTTATCTCTGTTTTTCATATGCATTCGTATTCAAAAGATGGGAAAAAAATGACGTCCCGGGTTTGGAAATACTTAAAGATCTTTAAAAATTGCGTTTTTTTTTTTTTTTTTTGGGGGAAAGGCGTTGGGGCGTGTTTTTTTTAAATAAGTATTTGATGATGTATGATAACGGTTTTAAAAAACAAACACCTAAGTAACTTTCCCCTAAAAAGAAAAAAGAAAGAAAAAAACTTGGGAAAAAAATTGCTTTCCTCAGGGGGCAAAGAGTTGCTCTTCCCTTTTAAAAGGGTTTTCGAATTTTGGGGCGAGAGTGGTCAATTTGCATAATATCTATTTTTTTTTTTGGTATGGAAAAATTTTGGAGCTTTTATGGCCACATTAGTTATAATTATTGATCTATTGTACGGGATTCATTTGAGTTTTTCTATAAAGTATTTGGGGAATGCGGGGGGGATGATATTGAATAAAAATAGAAAAAAAAAACGAAAGAAAAAAAATGCATAAAAAAAAAATTATACTGTAGTCTAACCCAAAAGGATGGCGCACAAAAAATTACGCCCACCGGCACAAAACGAACACGTGCAAGCAAGCACACACACCCAAACACACAAACCGCACGCAACACCCCCACACACAACACACAACACACACCAAAAACATACCAACACACACACACACCCACACACCCCCACACACACCACACACACACACACACAAACAACACACACACACACATTAAAAATCTTCAAAACCCACCCATCCACACCCACACACACTTTTTGATTACCGAGAGTATTATTATTATTTTTAATTTTAATTATAATTAAATTATTATTTTACCCCATTTCAATTTTTCTATAAATTTATAATTATATATAATATATATATTTTTAATATTATTATAATTTTGAATATTTCATTATTTTTTATCATAATATATTTTTATATATTTAATATAAAATATATATTATATATATTAATATATATTTATATATATATTTATATATATATTTTTGTATATAATAAATAATGATAATGTGATAATAATAATGATAATAATGAAAAAATAAAATAATAAAATAATTTTTAATAATAATAAAATAATAATAAAAAAAAAAAATGAAATAATAATAATAATAATAATAATAATAATAATAAAATAATAATGAAATAAATTAATGATAATGTAAAAATACTCTGGGTAATCATTAAAAAGGCAAACAAAATGACGTTTGCTGTGTATCTATGCAAATGCAACAACCCCTTTTTTTGGAAGATGTGATATGAAGCTATTTTTAAAAAAAGCAGATTCGAGAGAAAAAAGAAAAGCATGTTCTACTTAGGCACCCATCTCAGTTTTTTGTGCTACCTGTCTTATAAAATCTGTTATCCCCCTATTTCTCTATTTATTCAAGTATCTATCTTTATTTACTCTTGCTCTCTATCCTGTCTCGTTCAGTCCTTTCTCTCTCTCTCTTTCTTTCTCCTCTTTCTTTCTTTTTTTTTTCTCTCTTTCTCTCTCTCTCTCTCTCTCTCTCTCTCTCTCTCCTCTTTTTCTCTCTCTTCTCTCTCTCCTCTCTCTCTCTCTCTCTCTCCTCTCTCTCTCTCTCTCTCTCTCCCTCTTTTTCCTTTTCTCTTTCTTTCTCTCTCTGTCTTTTTTTTTTTGATTAATTAACCAAAAAAATTTATCTGTTTTTATACACCTACGTTTTGGAGGGATATTTCAAAAAACAAATATAGTTCGCTCTCTTTTCCTGTTTCTCATTTTGTGTGGTTGTGTGGTGTGGTGGTGTGGTGTGTGTGTGTGTGTGGGGGGTGTGTGTGTGTGTTGGTGTATGTGTGTGTGTGTGGTGTTGTGTGTGTGTGTGTGTGTGTGTGGTGTGTTTTGTGTGTGTGGGGTTTTGGGGTGTGTGTGTGTGGTGGTTGTGTTGCTCGCCCTACGTATATTCAATTATTATATGGGAGTATGTCTCTCCTCCTCTTTTTTTCTCTCTCTCCCCCTCTCTCTCTCTCTCTCTCTCTCTCTCTTCCCCTTTTATAATAAATTATATTATATATATAATATATTTATTATATATATATATTTTTATTTTTTGTTTTATATATATTATGTATATATATATATATATATATATTTATATAATATAAAAAATATTATATTAGTTTTTCACCATTTTTTTCAATTTCTGACTTCGTTCAAAAAAGTCCCCTTTGAGAGGGAAAATATAAAACTTCGTAAAAAAAAAAAAAAAATATTATATATGGGGCTTTATACTTTATTTTCCGTTTATGGCACTTCCCTGAGTCCGAAATCGTAAATAACAAAGATCATAAAAACGAAAGGAGATAAAAGAACGTGATAACGACGGGGAAAAAAGGACCAATGAATGAGAGAGAAAAAAATACGACTGCATTTGGGGGTATTAACCGCGTCCTATTTTCTCCCACGATCGCCCTTTTGTTCATGTCATGGGGTTCAGATTCATTTCATAGTTTTTTTATGGCGCTTTGCAATAGTCGATGCAAAGATAGCAAATTTTTTATTCCATTCAAAAGCTTTAGAGCATCCTTGCATTTTTTGGTATAGTTTCTGATTTAAAGCCATCTTCTTTTTTTCTTTTTTTTTTTTTAAAAAACAACATGTGCATGGTCTTAAAAATTTCAATTGCAGTTTTGTATTGTAGTTATCATCATTAGAAAACATTTTATTATTATTTTCATCATCACTTCACCATCCTGATGTTGATCTATACCACATGATTAGATTATCATTACCATTAGTAAAAAAATTTTACATTGTGAATAAGTTTCCCCTTTTACCGCTGAATATTTCAGAAAACCGAATTTTAAAAAAAAAAAAAAAGTCACTTCATCGTTTCGGAGCGTCCCCTGTTCGTGTCATATCTTGCTTTTCATCTCTTTTTGTCATATGCTTTCGTATTCAAAAGAGGGGAAAACAATGACGTCCAGGGTTTGGAAATATTTAAAGATTTTTAAAAAGTTGCTTTTTTTTTTTTTTTTTTAGGGGGAAAGGCGGGGGACGTTTTTTTTTGAAATAAGTATTTGATGATGTATGATAACGGTTTTAAAAAACAAACACCTAAGTAACTTTCCCATAAAAAAAAAAAAGAAAGAAAAAAACTTGCAAAAAAATTGCTTTCCTCAGGGGGCAAAGAGTTGCTCTTCCCTTTTAAAAGGGTTTTCGAATTTTGGGGCGAGAGTGGTCAATTTGCATAATATCTATTTTTTTTTTTGGTATGGAAAAATTTTGGAGCTTTTATGGCCACATTAGTTATAATTATTGATCTATTGTACGGGATTCATTTGAGTTTTTCTATAAAGTATTTGGGGAATGCGGGGGGGATGATATTGAATAAAAATAGAAAAAAAAAACGAAAGAAAAAAAATGCATAAAAAAAAAATTATACTGTAGTCTAACCCAAAAGGATGGCGCACAAAAAATTACGCCCACCGGCACAAAACGAACACGTGCAAGCAAGCACACACACCCAAACACACAAACCGCACGCAACACCCCCACACACAACACACAACACACACCAAAAACATACCAACACACACACACACCCACACACCCCCACACACACCACACACACACACACACAAACAACACACACACACACATTAAAAATCTTCAAAACCCACCCATCCACACCCACACACACTTTTTGATTACCGAGAGTATTATTATTATTATTAATTTTAATTATAATTAAATTATTTTTTTACCCCATTTCAATTTTTCTATAATTTTTAATATATATATAATATAAAATATATAAATATTATTAAAATTATGAAAACATTTTTTATTATCATAATATATTATATATTTTTATAATATATATATTATATATATTAATATATATTTTAATATATATATATATATATATATATTTAAATGTATATAATAAATAATGATAATGTGATAATAATAATGATGATAATGATAATAAAATAATAAAATAATAAAATAATAAAATAAAATAATAAAAAAAAAAAATATGAAATAATAATAATAATAATAATAATAATAATAATAAAATAATAATGAAATAAATTAATGATAATATAATAATATTTTCCGGATAATCATTAAAAAGGAAAACAAAATGACGTTTGCTGTGTATCTATGCAAATGCAAAAACCCCCTTTTTTCGGAAGATGTGATATGAAGCTTTTTTAAAAAAATGCAGATTCGAGAGAAAAAAAAAACGCATGTTCTACTTTGGCACCCATCTCAGTTTTTTGTGCTACCTGTCTTAAAAAATCTGTTACCCCTCTATTTCTCTATTTTTTCAAGTATCTATCTTTATTTACTCTTGCTCTCTATCCTGTCTCGTTCAGTCCTTTCTCTCTCTCTCTTTCTTTCTCCTCTTCTTCTTTTTCTCTTCTCTCTTTCCTCTCCCCCTCTCTCTCTCTCTCTCTCTCTCTCTCTTTCTCTCCTCTTCTCTCTCTCCTTCTTTCTCTCTCTCTCCTCTCTCTCTCTCTCTCTCTCTCTCTCTCTCTTTTCCTTCTCTCTTTCTTTCTCTCTCTGTTTTTTTTTTTATGATTAATTAACCAAAAAATTTTCATCTGTTTCTATACACCTACTTTTGGGAGGGATATTTAAAAAATCAAATATAGTTCGCTCTCTTTTCCTGTTTCTCTTTGTGTGTGGTTGTGTGTTGTGGGGGTGTGGTGTGTGTGTGTGTGTGGGGGGTGTTGTGTGTGTGTTGTGTATGTGGGTGTGTGGGTGTTGTGTGTGTGTGTGTGTGTGTGTGGTGTTTGTGTGTGTGTGTGTTGGTGTGTGTGTGTGTGTGTGGTGTGTGTTGCTCGCCCATCGTATATTCAATTTTATATATAGGGGAGTATGTCTCCCCTCCTCTTTTCTCTCTCTCCCCCTCTCTTTTTCCTCTCTCTCTCTCTCTCTCTCTCCTTATATAATAAATTATTTTATATATATATATATATTTTTATATATATATAAAATTTTTATTTTTTGTTATATATATATTATATATATATATATATATATATATATTTATATAATAATAAAAAATATTATATTATTTTTTCACCATTTTTTTCAATTTCTGACTTCGTTAAAAAACGCCCCTTTGAGAAAAATATAAAAACTTCGAAAAAAAAAAAAAAAAGTATTATATAGGGGATTTTATACTTTATTCTCCGTTTATGGCACTTCCATGAGTCCGAAATCGTAAATAACAAAGATCATAAAAACGAAAGGAGATAAAAGAACGTGATAACGAGGGGTAAAAAAGGACCAATGAATGAAGAGAGAAAAAATACGACTGCTTTGGGAGTTTTAAACCGCGTCCTTTTCTCCCCTACGATCCCCTTTATGTTCATGTCATGGGGTTCAGATTCTTTGCATAGTTTTTTTATGGCGCTTTGCAATAGTCGATGCAAAGATAGAAAATTTTTCATTCCATTCAAAAGCTTTAGAGGCATCCTTGCTTTTTATGGTATATTTACTGTTTCAAAGCCATCTTTTTTTTCTTAAAGTATGTTTTTGATTTTTTTTGTGTAAGATATTAACAAAAATTAATATATATATAATATAAAATATATATTAATTATAAAATATATATATATATATATATAATTATACTATTAAAATTCATCTTTGGACAGTCATCATAGTTCATCATTTTCTCAATCAAAATCATCACCATATCATCATCATCCCCCACCATCACCATTATCACCACCTCTCTTTATCCCACCACCCACCTCACCCCCACCACCCCACCATCACACCCCCACACCTTTTATCACATCACCATTATCCTACCGTCCCCATTATCACCACCACCACCATCCCACCACCCCACCCATCACCCCACAACCCCATCTCCCACCCCATCATCACCACCACCACCATCACACCCCCACCATCTCACCACCCCATCACCTTTATCACCATACCATTATCACCACCACCACCCCCCCCATCATCACCACCACCACCATCATCACCACCACCCATCATCACCACACCACCATCATCATCACCCCCATCATCACCACCACCCCATCACCACCCCCACATCACCACCATCACCACATCATCACCCCCCCCACCACATCATCCCCATCCCCATCCCCATCCCCACCACCACATCATTACCACCCCACCACCACCCCCCCCCATCACCACCCCCCACCATCACACCACCACCATCACCACCACCATCTCACCACCCCACCATCATCATCACCACCCCCACCTCATCCCCACCACCATCACCACACCTCCCCCCACCACATCACCCCACACCATCATCATCCCCACCCCCATCACCCACCCCCACCCCCATATACCACCATCATATCACCCCCCCCAACCCCCCACCACCATCACCACCAATACCCCCACATATCCCCACCACCCCCATCACCCCCCACCATACCACCTCATCTACCCCCACCACCACCATCCCCACCATAACCCCCACATCACCACCACCTCACATCACCACCACCACACCACCACCACCATCACCATCACCCCCATTACCCCCATACCCATTTTTTCCCATTCCCTGTTCCTTTTGCAGCCCCTTTTTTCAGTACATTTTTCAACCATGTTCCAAAATTTTTAAAAAATTTTTTTCTTCGCTCTAAAAAAAAATCAGTCTTTTCCTCTCACCTCAAGGGTTTTTCATGTTCTTTTGAAACCCAGACATTCTCTAAACCTTTACTTATTGCAAGTTGAAACCGAGCCTCGACGTTTTTTGGGGTGGCAGTCGGGGTTTTGTTTTCATTTATCATTGTTTTATTATTTTTATTTTTTTTTTATTTTATTTATTAATATATTTGTCGTTTTTTTTTTTTGGGGGGGTAGCCCCTGTGTGAAAAATTCGATTCGATTTGAATTAAGAGGATAAAACCTTTTACATTTTTTTAATCCATCTTTTTTTTCATTTTTATTTTTTTCTTCCCTTCATTTTTCTTTGATTCTTGATTTCCTTTGATTGATTTTTCATTCTTTTTATCATATATTCCCTTTTTCTATTTCATTCTCTCACCCCCTACTTTAACTATTTTTACAAGGAAAGCCAGATTTCAACAAAAGTGACAAAATTAGAGAGAGATTTTTTAGTGATAGTTGTTTTTTTATGTACGATTAAGCGTGGTAAGTGAGAGTAGGGGTTTCGTGTGTGGTATTGTGTGATTTTGTTTTAATTTTGTGTGGGGTTTGCGGTGAATCTGTGTGTGGGGTGTTGTGTGTGTGGTGTGGTATCTATCTATTTCTCCTCTCTCTCTCTCTTCTCTCTCTCTCTCTCTCTCTCTCTCTCTCTCCCCTATATATATATATATAATATATATATATATATAATATTATGTGTGTGGTGTGTGGTGTGTGTGTGTGTGGTGTGTGTGTGTTGTGTGTGTGGTGTGTGTGTGTGTGTGTGTGTGTGTTGTGTGTGTGTGTGTGTCTGTGTGTGAAATTTATAATATATATATATATATAATATATATATATATATATATTATATATATTTATATATATAATCTGTAAAAACAAAAGACAATCAAGATTTTTAATGAAACTAAGACAAAAAAAGTAAAAGGGGTAATTAAAAGAAAAAAAAAGGATAACTGCCACGCCCCTGATGGCCGAGGGCGAGAAGGGAAAAAAAAAAAAAAATCCATGAAGACCCCAAAAAAAGCACCTTTCTTAACAAAGCTCTTTTCCCAAACCTAACCACTTACTTTTTTTCATTCCGCAATCTTTTAGCAAAAAAAAGAAAAAATTCCTTCCCCTAAAATGATATTACTTTTACATGCGGGGAAAGAAAACCTGCCCAGCCATCTTTTTTTTTTTTTTTTCTTTCTTTTTTTTTCTTTTTTTAGTCAAAATTCCGTCTTCCTTTCTATGTTAGCCTTCGGCCCGGGATTTTTAAAAGCAACGAGCTTCCCACGGCTTTTGGGACCCCCTCGTCCCCCCCGCTTCCCCAGCTTCTTCCCCTTAGAGACAAGAGAGGACACGTCCCGTAAAATTTTTTTTCCACTGGGGCCCAGACGCGTGAACCGGTTTTTCCCCCCCACGTTACTACATCTCGGGAGGACGCTTTGGATCCCCCCCTCAGACATTCCTTTGTTTTCGCCCCCTTTGGGTTTTTTTTCTTC
>NW_023640630.1:10000-11154 GCF_015228065.2 Penaeus monodon | reverse complement strand
TTTTTTCCAAATTTTTTCCCCCTTTAAAAGGGGGCCCGGGGGTTTTTTTGGCCGGCAAACTAAAAAGGGGGTAAAAAAGGGTTTTCCTTTTGGGGGAAAAAAACCAAAGGGCCAAAAAAGGTTGGAAAAAAAGCGGGTTTTTTAATAAAAAAAAAAAAAGGAAATCCCTTGGGCCCCCAAAAAAAAAAAAATTTTTTTTTTCAAAAAATTTTTTTATAAAAAAAAATTTTTTTATTTTTAAATAAAAATTTTGAAATTAAAAAAATAAATTATATTAAAAAAATAAAATAAAAAATTTTTAATTTTAAATTTTTTAATATATAAAATTTAATATATATAAATTTTTAAATATATTTTAAAATTTTAATTTTTTTTAATAAATTTTTTTAATTTTATATTTTATATATATAAAAATAAAATATATATATATATATAAAATAAATTATATTTTAAAAATTTATATATAATATATTTAATCACATACCAAACATAAAAACTAAAATTTAAGTATCTGTATGCCCAAACGGGCTCAGAAAACCTCCCTTTAAAAAAGAAGTGTGTGTGTGTGTGTGTGTTTATATAATAATAATATAGTTATATTATATAATATTTTAATATAAAAAATATTTAAATAATTATAAAATATATTTCCTTATGTAGTACTACATTTATACATAATAATATTAATATAAAATTAAAATATATTTTTTATTTAAAATATATATTTTAAAAATATATATATTTTCTAAATTTTTGAAAAGAGCCACATTTTCAAAACCACCGGATTTCTATTCAGGGGGTTTAAAAACTGTGTTCTTTCAATAAATTATTTTGGCACTTTGGGGTTTTTACCATAGTACAACCCGAAAATTTTTTTGAAATTCACCACCACACGCGCGGGGCCCGCCACACACACAAACACACAACAACACACACAACACACACACACCACACACACACACACACACACAACACCACAAACCAAATATATATATATTATATATATATATATAATAAAATATATATAAAATAAAATTAAAAGACCTTTCGGCAATCAGAGAGACTTCGCCTTCCACACACCCCACACAAAACACACACACACACACACCACACACCCCACACCACAAAACCACACAGTGTGTGTTTTGTTTGGT
>NW_023640629.1:7500-11155 GCF_015228065.2 Penaeus monodon | reverse complement strand
ATTTTTATATAAAAATTATATATATATATATATGTGGTTGTTGTGTGTGTGTGTGTGTGTGTGTGTCTGGTGTCTGTGGGTTTTTGCGAGTGTGGTTTGTGTTTGTGTGGTGGTGTGTGTGTGTTTAAGGGGTTTTTGTGTCGTGTGCATGTGGTGTTGTCAGGGTGGGGCGTGAAAAAAATTTTTTGAAAGCAAACAAAAATTGTTATCATATTTGACAAAAGAAAAAAAATGATATGTAAATGATATGGGGCGCGGGGGCCCGAAGGTTAGGGCCCGGACTCAAGACTGGCACGAGGGCAATTGAGTTCGAGGGTTCGAGTCACGCCCCGCCGGGGTTGTTTCCGGGGAAGGGAACTTCACCTCGATTGCCCCCCTAGCCACTGGGGGCCAGGCCACCCAAGTCGGTGTGGTCCCAAGCCGGATAAATAGAGAGAAAGATTTCAAAGGTCACCCGGGACTCTGTGGAAAAGGAAATGGGGACCCTACCACGTACTCACTCCAAGGCACACAAAATGAAAAAATACAATTAAGTATCATGCGGACCACGGCGGCCAGACATGAAAAACCACCGTTAAAAGAAAAGAAGATATATGCTAATATATATATTAATATTTTATATATATATATATTATATATATATTTAAAAAATATTATAATATATGCATATAAATTTTTATATATATTTATAATTATATATATATATATAAAAATATATATGCATATATATATATATAATATATTATATATATATATTTTTTATATAATATATTTATTTCATATATATATATTTTTATTTTATAATATAAAATAATTATATAATATATTTTTATATCTGTGGGTGTGTGTGTGTGTTGGTGCTGTATGGTGGTGTGTTTGTGGTGTGTGGTGTGTGTGTGGTGTGTGGTGTGTGTGTGTGTGTGTGTGTATGGGGGGGGGGGGGGTCTTGTGTGCGCCGCGCGGTGTGTGTGTGTGTGTGGTGTGTGTGTGTGTGTGTGTGTGTGTGTGTGTGTGTGTGTGTGTGTGTGTGTTGTGTGTGTGTGTGCTTTATATTTATTTTTTTGTTAAACCCAACCCCCCACACACACACCACACACACAGCGTTTTAATATATATATATATATATATATATATATATATTATATATATATAATATATATATTATATATAATATATACATAATATATTATATAATATTATATATTCTTGTTATACATTTTTAAACATAATAAATATATATATATATATATATATATATATATATATATATATATATGTATTAGGGGTGTGTGTGTGTGTGTGGTGTGTGGTGTGAATTATAAATATATTATAATTATATATATATATATTTTAATTTAATATATACACATATTGTGTGGTGGAGTGTGGGTGTGTGTGTGTGGTGTGTGTGTGTGTTTGTGTGTGTGTGTGTGTGTGTGTGTGGGTGTGTGTGTGGTGTTGTGTGTGTCTGCGTGTTGGTGTAAGTACACTTTTAGGTCTTAGTATACCAGGCAGCCCAGCGGAGCGTTTCCGCGGGAAAAAAACCAAAAAATTTTTTCATGGAAAGTAGGGCATATTATGAAAAGGGCAAGTTCTTTACAAAAGGTAGACGCGCCCACCCTTTTTTGACTTTTTTGGGCATGCCGGGGATGGTCTGGATTTCCCTGTTTCCAAGGGGGGTTCCAAGGGTAGTTGGGGGGGAAAAATTTTCGAGAGATACCCGTTTGTTTTTTTTTTCGGCGTTAATACCCTCTTCAAAAACCAGTTTTTGGATTAAATTTTTCACTAAGAATCAGTTTTATACCTTGTGTTTTTTTATTCGTTACGTTTTCTTTTAAAAATTATTTTTAATCAGTAAATTTTTCTTCTTTTCCTCACTACAGACTGTATCATCCTTTTTTTACTGCCCTGTCTAACTATTCTCGGTATTTTTTAGTTTTTTTTAAAAATTTGGGTTATCATTTTAATACTGTTTTAGTTTTATTTTACGTACTTTTATTTTATTTATTTTCTTATTTTTATTTAGCTTTATCACTGTAACAAAATAAATAATTATATTATCATCACCATCATCATCATCATCACATCTCATCATATCTCATCATCATATCCATCATCATAAACACTCATCATCATCATCATATCATATTCCATCATCATCTTTCCTATTTTTATTTTTGTTTGATTTCATTTTATTTTCACATTATCATTATTATTTTTATTTTTTTTATTATCATTTTCATTTATTATTATTATTCCTGCTTTTATTATTATGTTTTTTTTGGGTATATTTTTAACATTAATATTTTTACTATCATTATTATTTTTATTTTTATCTTATTATTATTTATTAATTTTATTAATTATTATTATTATTATCATTTTTATTATTATTTTTATTATTATTGTTGTTGTTGTTTTTGTTGTTGTTTTTATTATTGTTTTATTTTATTATTATTATTATTTTTATTATTATTTTTAAATTATTATATTATTTTTTATTATTATTTATTATTATTTTTATTATTATATTATTAAATTATTTTTTATTTTTTTGTTACTTTTTAAATTTTATTTTTATTATTATCATATCACTATCATTATTATTTTATCGTTATTTTTTTTTTTATTTTTATTATCATTATTATATTATTATTATTTTATTAATTTATTATCTTTCTTACTATTATTATTACTTTTATTTTTATTTTCATTATTATTTTTTTTTTTGATTATCATCATTATTACTTTTTTTTTATTATTATTTTATTTACTATCCCTATTTTTGCTATTATTTTTGTTATTATTATTTTATATTATGATTATTATATTATTATTATTATTATATTATTATTATTATCATTATTATCATTATTATCAATATTACTATATTATTACTATTATTATCATTAGTTAGTATTAGTAGTAGTAGTGTAGTAGTAGTAGTTTTATTGTACTATATATTATTCTTAATATTATCATTATTATTATTATTATTGATTATTTATTATTATTATTATTATTATTATTATTACTATTACTATATTAATATATTATTATTATTATTATTATTATTATTATCATTATCATTATTATCGTTATTATTTTTTTATTATTATATTACATTAATATTCTTATTGTCAGTTTATTGCTTTTTTTTTTTTTGCTATTTTTTATATATATTTTATTATAATATTACTAGTAGCAGTAGTAGTAGTAGTAGTGTTACTTTTATTATTATTATTTTTAAATCATTATTTTTTATTATCATTATTTTATTATTTTTATTATTATTATTATTTTTATTATTTTATTATTATTATTATTATATTATTATATTAATATTATTATTTTATTTTTATTATTATTATTATTTATTTTTACAATTATATATTTTTTATTATTATTATTATTATTATTATTATTATTATTATTACATTAATCATTATCATTATATGTCATTTATTGTATTATTTTTCATTTTTATTATTATTTTTTATTTTTTTTAATTTATAATTTATTTTTTTAAATTTTTTACTTTTGTTGATTATAGTTAAAATTATTACTATCATATTATTACTAACATTATTTTTATTTTCTATCTTAAATTAAAATTTATTATTAATAAAATTTTTAAATTTTTATTTTTATCTTT
>NW_023640628.1:10000-11155 GCF_015228065.2 Penaeus monodon | reverse complement strand
CAAATTAGTAGGGCGTTTTTGGGGAAAACAGGGATGCAATTTCATATGTATACATAGGAGAGTTATATGCTTTAATTGACCCAAACGTAGTATACGTCTGTCTGAACTAGTCTTTTTAGGTTGATAAATTTTGATATTTCCTGTTCCACTTAGAAAATGTTAAAGGAAATCCATCAGGTAAATGTAGAAACCATAAACGAATATTGCGAAAAAATTATATTAAAGCAAAAGCTTAAATTTGACTGCGTTTAGTCAAGAGTTTTTCAGCCACAACAATTTAAAGACACGCAGTGGTGGTTGTGTGGTGTGGTTGGTGTGTGTGTGTGTTGTGTGTGTGTTTTGGTGTGTGTGTGTGTGTGTGTGTGTGTGTTGTGGTGTGTGTGTGTGTATGTTATTGTATATATTATAAAATAATAATATATAATAATTATATATTAAAATTTTATTATATATATAAAAATATATATAATATATATATATATTAATATATATATATATACATATATATATATAATTATATTATATTATATATATATTAATATAAATATATATATATATATATATATAATATTATTTTAAAATGTAGGTGTGTGTGTAAATAGATATGTATGTAAAATGTGTGTGTGGGTGGGGGTGGATATATATATATAATAATATATTTATATATTATATATATATTTTTATATATATAATATTTTTGTAAAATATATATTTTATATATATATATATATTATTATAATATTTTGGGTTCGCCACGGCAGTCTCTGACCGACCTCAGAAACCAGCAACCTGACGATCCAGTTGCTTGGGGGACCCTTCAAGGGGGAAACAATCGAAGCAGCTCAGGAGCCCATTGGCGTACGCCAGGACAAGGCCCAAAACCATTCCCTGGAGACATTAGAGGCCATGAAGGTGTCGCAAGGCCGGCTAAATGGGAATCAAGTCTTTGCGTCGTTCCCCTGGTGCGTAGGGCTCGGACATGTGAGAAGGGACAAGGAACAGTTCTCAGGAAACTTGCTGAGGAGGTCGAAAGGCCATTTTTTGGGAAATGACCTTTTGCCCTGCCTACAAAACCCCGAGAAAAAATGAACCCTAAGCCTCCCCAAGATGACTGCAGTCGATCAGCGGATGGACGGATCATCCAATCATGTTGGG
>NW_023640628.1:0-5000 GCF_015228065.2 Penaeus monodon | reverse complement strand
CACTGGGAGCGTGCATAAAATTTCGTAAAAAATCATTGAAGTATGAATAAAAAAAAAATAGAAAATGATGTGTGGAATATGTTAGTTGTTGTCTTTCCCCCTTTCTATATTTACTTTTTAAACTAGAGAAATTAAAAAATTTGAATTAATGTTTTCCTTCGACGATGCCCTATTATATATAACTATCTTCACATTTTTAAATATTACCCCATCTAAAATCTTTTTCCAAAAAATACCATTTTTCATCTTTCGAACTGTCATTTTTCCCCAAAAAACTACCTATCTGTTCCTCACTGGGGGGCTGGAAAAAAAAATCTACGTGACCGGCGGGACAGAATCCAGAATAAACTGTATGCCCAATTTTCAGGGGGTTTTTGCGAGGCCTCCTTTCTCCTCCAGGGGGTCTTTTTTTTTTTAAAAAGGCTTTTTCCACGCTCTACAGGTAAGGCAGTTTAAAATTTCATCGCGAAAAGGGAAAAAAATTTTTTAATTCAGAGTCTTCTCCGCCGGGAAATTGGGGGTGGCTTGGTTAAGAGAATTTGCTTAAAATGTACATCATATTCGAAGAAGCTAAGGTTACGTGTATTATATTTTTTTTGATGCCCGGTTTCCCAAGGTTTCCTTCATTATGTCTTCTAATACAGCATTTTTTCCTTATTTATATTTTTTGACGCATAAAATTTTTTGAAGGACATTCGCTTTTTGGGTAATTCCCCAAATTGATTGTAGGGTTTTGCCCCGCGAGTGTGGAAATTATTTGGGCTGAGGGGGGTTTTGAGCGATTGGGGAGTTGCACCGCTAAACCTGATACCCACCACGGACAAGTCTATTTTACACATTCAAGGGGGGTTGATATATAATATGGTATTTAAAAGAATCTAAAGGAAAATCTTTACATCCCAATAAAAAATTTTTAGGTTTTTTAAAGAAAACAAGCTTCCATCCCTAGAATTAACAGCATTTAACTATTAATTTTGGGGGAATTTAATACAAAAAATGCAACTTTTACCTGCCCAGAAAAAAGGGACGCGACTTGGACCCACGAACATGTGCGTCAACTGAACCGACCTGAAAACTTGGAGGGGTAGCCTACTGGCGGCCCAGGGGGGCAGGGTGGGAAAACGTGCATATATATATAATTAAAATATTTATATATTTTATATATATATATTATATATATAATATTAATTGAACTATATACATACAACATGCGTGTTTTTGTTGGGGTGTTTTGTATGCGTGTGTGGGGTGTTGTTTTTTGTGTTTTGTGTGTGTGTGGGTGTGTGTGGGTTGTGTTGTGGGTGTGTGTGTGGGGTGGTGTGTTTTTGTTTTTGTGGTGTGTGGGTGTGCGTGCGTGGTGCGTGTGGGCGTGGGGTGCAAAAATAAGTCTCCACAAACGCTTTATTCTTTCGAAAAAAATTTAATATAACATCAGAATTTTTTATCGTCCTGGTACCTTCCTGCCATGTCCCAAGCCCCAAGGCAAAGATTATTTTTACCTTAAAGTGTTTAGTTTTTTTACCACAAGAGAATTTCAAAACTCTTTTCAGGTATGTTCCGAGCTCTTAACCAGCTTTCAATAGGGACTTACTTTTTTTTTCCGAAAAAATTTAGTTTTTAACCATCAAATGTTTTTTTTTTTCTTTAAACCTTTTCCCGGGTTTAACATTTCCTACCTTTTTTCCACTTCCCCTGCGCGGTTTTTCCCGGGAAGTGAAATAAAGTTCTGTGGGCCCCCACCGCCTGGGGACCCCCGTTCCCCTTGACGTGGCCCTGCCCCCTTGCAGTGACACCCCCCCTTTGGGCTGGGGGTTGCCCCGGGGCCCTAAATTTTTCCCCCCCCCTCTCCCCCGTGGGGAAAGGTTTTAACGTGCGAAAGGACCCCGTCTCTTTGGTTTTCTTATTGCCCATTCTTATTTTATTTTTTTTTTTTTACTTCTGATACTCTTTGGTCATTTTTTTGTTAGTTTCCGTTAGGGGTTAAATAAAGGATCCCTAAACTGAGCCCTTTGTTTACGAGTTCCCTTTTTTCGTTTTCCGGGTTTTTTGCCTCCCCCGTTTTACCACACAGTGCAAATCAGCCAGGGGGAGAGTGACATAGGGGGTTTCCCTTTTTCCCTCTTATCTAGGGGACGCCCCTCCTCCGTTCCAGCTCCTCGGGGGCCCCTCGACCCTTCCCTATAAAATCACCCCTGAAAAAAGGTGGATTTAGACCCGGGGGTTTTTTTTTTGTGAATTAAACTATGTGTTTTTTTTGTTTTAAAATTTTGGTGACTAAAAGATGTATTTTTTGGGACTGAGGATTATGATAGTTGTTTTGGGGTTTGTTTTCCCCAAGAATGTGTTGGGACGGGGGAAACCCTTTTGTGCCTTTTTCTAAAAAGGGCTGAGCGGAGCTTTTTTTTGGACCTTTTCTTTGGCTAGCGAAATTTTTCTCATAGTGAGTCTCCCGTTTTTTTTTACCTTTGGCCGCTGTCTAAAAAAGGGAAAAAAAAAAACTTGTAAAAATTTGATTTCCCTAAATGATCAAAAAAGGTCTTTCATTTTGCCAGAGTGCCTTAACATGAAGGAAGCCCCCCCAAAAGGGAATAGCATAGAAGCATTTTCCCACTGGTGTCAGTGCTTTTTAAACAGGTGAGCAGACACCCAGGCCGCCGCACGCCCCGGATACCAGAGAAAAATGCTGCTTTTTCCACGAGGGAGTTTTTTAATTTGGGGGCTTAGGCCCCGGGGCGTGGAAATTGAGATTTCTTGGGAAACGAGGAGGGGGGGCGGAGGGCGGCCCGGGACTCACGCCCAGGTTAAGACCCAAACCCTCAGCGGAGGGCAAACCCCGGGGCTCGCCGTTCTGTCAACTGCGAGTAATTTCTACAGTTTTCTTTTTAATGGGGGTTTTGGGAAAAAAAAAAAAAATGGGAAAAACCAAAAATATGCCATAAAAGGGCCAAAATTCATATTTAGATACATGGACATTATAAGATATTTTATATGGAAAAACTATTGCCAGTTAAACTTAACCAGAACATTCTCTGCCAGGGGGCTGGCGGAGGGCCCGGGGCCCCCAAAGGGGGGACCCGCGGCCGCTCAAAAGCGCCACAACCAGGATCACAGGGGGCGGGGGGGGGGGGGGGGAAAGAAAAACCGCCTGCTACGGGACCCTTTACGTCTGGCTTTACCCCTTGGGGGGCTCCCAACGCCCCCCGACTCGGGCCACCCGGGTCCCACAAAGGGCACCCCCGGGCCCTCCGGTCGGGCCGGGCGAAGGGGTGGGGGGAAAGGCCCGAACCCCCCGGGGTCTACTACCGGCTGGAATCCGAGTTCCGCGAACGGGGACGGGGAGCCACCCGGGCCTGGGCCCCAGCGGCGGGGGGGGAGGCACCTTCAGGGCCCAAAAAATCCAGGCGATTTCCGGACAAAATGAGGTCAGGCATAGAGCGGCCTTCTCGGCCTCGCGATAAAATGATGTGGGGAAAGACGAAAACCTTTAGCAGACCCCAAAACAAACCCCAAACAGGGATTCCCAATTTAACCCAAAAAAGGGGGCCAAAAAAACCCTTTTTTTATATTCCTAAAGAAATTTTCCGAACTGTTTTCGAATATTTAGTAAAATTTTTTCAGCTAATTTTTTTTCCAAAGACTAAGCTGCATTACCTGTTGACACAGTAATTTTTCTGTTTTAAAAATTTTCTTGTAAAAAAAATACATACGTGTATCCCCCTCTCCCCTTCCCCTTCCTCTTCCCCCTCTCCCCTCCCCCTCTCCCCTCCCCCCTCTTTTCCCCTTCTCCCCTCTCTCTCTCCTCTCTTTCTTTTTTTCTCTTCTCCTCCTCCTTTTCTCTCTCTCTCTCTCTCTCTCTCCTCTCTCTCTGGCTCTCTCTCCTCTCTTCCCCTTTTCTCTATATATATATATAAATATATATATATATATCTTTTAATATTATAATTAAAATAATATTAAAATATTTTACATATATAATATATTATAAAATATATAAAATATATAATATATAAAATATATTAAGTTGTGTTTTTTGGTGTGTGTTTTTGTGTGGGTTTTTGTGTGGGTTATAAAGTGTGGGTTTGTTGTGTGTGGGGTGTGTGTGTGTGTGGGTGTGTGTGTGTGGTGTGTGTGTGTGTGGTGTGGTGTGTGTGTGTCTGTGTGTGTGTGTGGTTGTGTGTGTGTGTGTGTTGTGGTGGTGTGTGTGTGTGTGTGGTGTGTGTGTGTGTGTGTGTGTTGTGAGTGGTGTTGGTGTGTGTGTGTGTGTGTATGTGTATATGTATATGAAAGGGGTATATTTATATATATATAATATTAATATAATAATATATATAATTATATATATATAAATATGTTGTAGTTATGGTATGTGTGTTTGTGTGTGTGTAGGGGTGGTGGTGGTGTGTTGTGTGTGTGTGTGGGGTGTGGGGGGTTTTTGTGGTGTGTTTGTGTGTGTGTGTGGTGTGTTGGTGGTGTGTGGTGTGTGTTTTTGTGTGTGTTTTTGTGCAGTAGATTATTGTATTTTATATAATATATATAAAAAATATATAATATATAATAATATAATATTATAATGTATATAATATATATATATAAATAAATATATATATAATATATATATATTTTATATATATATATATATTACATATATATAGGTATGTGGGTAGTGTGTGTGTGTGTGGTGTGTGTGTGTGTGTGGGGGTGTGTGGTTTTTGTGTGTGTGTGTGTGTTTGGTTTTTATTTTTTTGTTTTTTTTTGATATTAATATATATTTATAATATAGAATTTTAATATATATTTATATATATATTGTTTTTTTTTTTTTTTTTTTTTTTGGGGTTTTTTTTTATTTTATTATATATATATTTTATATATTTATTATAAAAATTATATTATAATATATATAAAAATATATAAAAAAAAAAAAAACACACAACACACACACGTACCTACCATACCTACATATTGTATTAAAAATTTTGATAATTAAAATAATTATTATA
>NW_023640627.1:0-11156 GCF_015228065.2 Penaeus monodon | reverse complement strand
CCTTTAAAGGGTAATTTTTGTTTTTTAAACTGTTTGGCCTGTCTCTTTTCATGCATTACCCCCTCTTTTTCCCGGGGTCTTTTTTCTCTGTTTCTTTCCTGCCGGGGCTTTTTTGGGGTTTAGTCTCCTGGAACTACCTCCTTCTTCTCCCTCTTTTTCCCCCATTTCTTTTACATTTTTTTTTTTTTTCCTTTGATTTTTTTTAAAATTTTAGTACTTTCTTCCCCTTTTTTTTTTTATTCTCGAAAAAAACCCGAAAATTCATCGCCGGTCCCCTTTTTTCCTATTTCCTTTTTTTTTTTTAAAAAAAACTTTTTTCCCCTTTTTTTTTGGGCCCCGTCTGTTTTTTTAAAATAAATTTTTTTAAAAAAAAAAAAAAAAAAAAAAAATTAAAAAAAAAAAAAAAAAAATTTAAAAAAAAAAAAAAAAAAAAAAAAAAAAAAAAAAAAAAAAAAAAAAAAAAAAAAAAAAAAAAAAAAAAAAAAAAAAAAAAAAAAGAATTTTAAATTAATAAAAAAAAAATAAATAATAAAAAAAATAAAAAAAAAAAAAAAAAAACCCGGGGAATCCCCAAGGATTTTTTTTTTTAAAAGGGGGGGCCCCCCCCCCGGGAAGGAAATAAAAAAAAAATTTTTTGTAGGGCCCCTTCCCTTTTTTGAAAAAAAAAAGGGGGGGAATTAACTAAAAATTTTAATTTATAAAGTTCGAGATCATTATTTTTTCACGCGAGGTTTGTTTTGGCAGGGATGAGAGGCGATGAGGATTTTTGGGGTTTATAAAAGGGAAAACAGAAAAATTTTGGTTTTTTTGTCATTTTTTCTTGCGTTTTAGGGCTATTAAATATATTTGGGGGGGAAAAAAAGAAGGAGGAGAAGAAGAAAATAGAAGGGAAGAAGAAGAAGAAGAGGGGAGGGGGGGGAGGGGGAGGAAAAAAAAAAAAAAAAAAAGAAGAAGAAGAGAAAAAAGAAGAGAAGAGGAGAAGGGAAGAAGAAGAAGAAAGAAGAAGAAGAAGAGAGAGGGAAGAAGAAGAAGAAGAAGAAAGAAAGAAGAGAGGAAAAAAGGAGAAGAAAAAGAGAGAGAGAGGGGAGAGAGGAGGGAGGAGGCTGGGGCTGAGACAGGGGGACAGACAGGGAGACGACAGAAGCCAGAAAAAAAAAGAGAGAGAGAGAGAGAGAGAGAGAGAGAGGAGAGAAGGGAGAGAGAGAGGAGGGGAAGAGAGAGGACAGATAGAGAGAGAGGAGAGAGACAGAGAGAGAGAGACAGAGACAGAGACAGAGACAGACAGACGTTTGGACAGACAGACAGACAGAGTAAACGGAGAGCAAAGGACCAGAAGGAGAGAAAGAAGAGGGCCAAGAGAAGCAACCAAAGCGCTCCTACTAAGGATGCTGCAGAGAAACGTGTCCGGGCAAATGAAGGTAGTTAGTGTCAGAGGTGCGTCTCATAACCCCGCCCCGCCCCCCCCCCCACACCCAAAACCCCCCAAAACACCCCACGGAATTTTTCACAAACACCTGCAGAGGACGGAAAATGTTAGTATGATACAATTTCACCGGATATGATTTTCGTAACAGTTTCTATTTGAATATATGTTCATAAAGACACACAATCTATCTATCTATCTATATGGATATATACATATACATATAAATAAATAAATGAATAAATAGATTAATACACACACACACAGGCACACACACACACACACACACCCCACACAACATACCCCAACACACACACACACACACACACACACACAACACACACACACACCATATAAAAATTATATATAAAATTTAATATATAAAATAAAAAATTATATAATAATATATATATATATATTAATATATATATATATATATATTATATATATATATATAAAATTTATATATTTTAACACACACACAGCAACGCAGTTGTTTGGGTTTGTCATATATATCCAAAACCCAATTGATTAAACATCGCACTCCCCATGTTTTTTATACTACAGACAAGTTAATCTGATATTACACACGTATTTTTCCTGTGATTATGAAGGGTTATCTAACAAGAACTGGTAGAGAATTGAGAACTATAGCGATCCAGCATCACACCTACACACCCGTACTTGAGTATATGTTTGGCCGCGCGTGTTTTGTGTGTGTGTGTGTGTGTGTGGGGGTGTGTGTGTGTGTGTGTGTGTGTGTGTGTGTGTGTGTTGTGTGTGTGTTGGTGTGTGTGTAAAAAAGAAAGAGTGGAATAAAAAAAGAAAAAAGGGAACACACACCTCCTTTTATGAAATCCTTAAAAAACGTTGTATAACGATTTCCCGGGAAAAATAAAAGAAGGCGAACCGACGACTGTAGAGCGAAGGTGAAAACGGAGGCGAATTGTGAGCAAATGGGGTATAATTTTTAGGTTTGGGGAAAATGTAGTCAAGTATAGCTGTGTGGCGAATACCACAGCAAGCGCCCGCCAAGTTATGAGAGCGTTGTCTATCGAATTTCTTTTTTCTCTGTTTTTTTTTTTTTTTTTCTGGTTTCGGGATTTTTGATCAAATTAAATTTCCAGCCCTTTTTGTGTTTTTTTGCTGAGGACCCGAAATTAGCCAAAGAGCATATTGTTTTTAGTTTACCTGCGAGGGAAGGCAGTAAGGTTTCTTGTGTAGCAAAAAAACAAAAATTTTTCGCCTTTTATGCAATGAAAAATGACTTAGATTTAAATTGATCGATTGAGAACAGAGATAAAAATTTTCATCCTAGATTTTAAAAAATACCACTAGAAATAAGTAGGGGATTTTAAAACAAGTCCATAAAAGAAGGACCTTGTTTTAACCCCTCAAACACCCTTTAAAAAACCCCCGTGACGTTTTCATTTAATCAAAAATTTTGGAAAAAATCAACTTACATACCAAAAAACCTCACGTCGTCGGAAAGTAAGGATGTAAGACGAAGAATAAGTGCAAATTTTTTTTTCTTTTTTTTTTTCTTTTTGCAACAGTCTGCTTAATCATCGCGTCATCGCGGAGGAAGACCCATTTTCAAACAGTTTTAAACCCCCCGAGAAAGAGGATTTGTCCCTTTAAAATTTTACTTTAGAATCAAACCGGGGCCAATTAAAAAACAATTTGAAATTTTAATCCCATTTTTTAAAAAGAGTATAAATTTGGGGAAAGGGGGGGATTTTGGGGGTTAATCAGAAAAAAAAAAGGGCTTTTTAAAAATATTTTTTTAAAAAAAAAGTGATTAAATGTAAAATGTTTTTAAAAGGAAAAAATTTCAAAAAGGAAACCTTTCAATAGCCCTTTTAAAATAAAAAAACCAACAAACAAACCCCCACACACCCAAAAAACCCCCCAACCACACAACACCCCAAAAAACCACAATTTTTTTTTTTAAAACCCCACCCCAAAACAAAACCCAAAATACCAACTTTTTTTTTTTTATATAATAATATAATAAAATATTTTATTATATTTCCCTCTTTAACAACAACACAACAAACAAGAACCCACAAGAAAAACAAAAACACAATTAAACAATATATATATATTAATTTAATAAATAACTATAAATAAAAAAATAAACAACCACAAAACCCCAACCCCAACACAACACCAAAAAAATAGTTTTTTTTTAACTATAATTTGAATAATATTTCATTAAAATAATATTAAAATTAATTAAAATATAAATAATATTATTATTTTTTTCTTTTCTTTTTGTCAACACCTTAACAATCCCACCAAGGAAATCCATTTAAAAAATTTAAAAAAAAAAAAATTATTTATTAAATTTGTTATTTAATAATGGTTAATTAATAAAGTTGAATTTTAATATAATATTTTACTACATAATTATGTATTATATTAGAAAATTGAATGGTATTTAAGATTAAAAGATAATAAAAAGATAATATAAAATCCATTTATTAAATATAATAGTATATTAATCAAAAAAAAACAAAAAAACAACAAAAAAACACAATTAATAATTATCTATATAATAAATATATTTATATTTATATAAAAAAAAAAAACAAACAACAAAAAATTTTTACATAAACAACAACACAGCAGAACAACAAACATACAACAGGCCACCACACATACGCCCAAAAACCAACAACTTCCACACACCCTCCCAAAAACAGGACAATAAAAAAATATATATATAAAATATATAATATATATATTATATATATTTATAATATTATAATAATAATTATATATTATATATATATATATATATATATAATAATTATAATATAAAAAAAAAAAAAAAAAAAAAAAAAAAACAACCAAAAAAAAACAAAGAAAAACAAAATTTTAATATAATATAAATATATATAATAAAATAAAATATATATATATAAAAAAAAATAAAAAAAAAAAAAAATAAAAAAAAAAAAAAAAAAAATATATATAGATATAATTGTTTGTATATATATATATATATTTTATTAATATTTATATTTTAATATAAAAAAAAAAAAAAAAAATTTTTTTTTTTTTTTTTTTTTTTTGAATATAAAAAAATAAAAAATTTTTAAATATATATTTTTTAAAAAATAAAAAAAAAAAAAAAAAAAAAAAAAAAAAAAAAAAAAAAAAAATTTTTTTTTTTTTTTTTTTTTTTTTTTTTTTTTTTTTTTTTATATATATATATAAAAAAAAAAAAATTTTTTTTTTATATATTATATATATTAATATTATAAAAATAATATATATAATATATATTTTTTTATTTTTTTTATTTTTTTTTTTTTTTTTTATTTTTATTTTTTTTTTTTTTTTTTTTTTTATTTTTTTTTTTTTTTTTATATTTTATTTATATATATATATATATATATATATATAAATTATATAATAATTTTATATATATATATATATATATTTATAATATATATATAAAATATATATAATATATATATATAATAAAAATTATATATATTATTAAAATATTTTTCCTTTTTTTTTTTGTTTTTTTTTTATTTTTTTTTTTTTTTTTTTTTATTTTTTTTTTTTTTATTTTTTTTAAAAATTTTTTTTCCCTTTTTTTTTTGCCTTTTTTCCTTTATTATTATTTTAAAAACAAAATTTTTATTATATAAAATAAATAAATATAATATTAATATAAATTATATAATATATATATATATTATATATAATATATTAAAAATTATAAGTATAAAAATATAAAAATTTGTTGTTTTGGAAAAGGCGTGTGGGGGTTGTTGTTTTTTGGTCACACTTTTTTTTTTCTTGTTTATATAATTCAAATTCTAATATTTTAAAAATTTTTAATTTTATAATATATTATATATAATATATATATAGGGTTTTTTTTTTTTTGGGTTTGTTTTTTTTTATAATATAATATATAAAAATTTGATAAATATATATATTATATATAATAATATATATAAATATTACACAAAAAATTTTTTTTTAAAAATAAAATAATTATAATTTAAAATTTTTATTTTTTTTTATTTTATTTTTTATATATTTTTATTAATTAAATTTTTTTTATATATATATATTATATATATATATATATAATATTTTTATTATATATGTGGTGCATATAACATAGTGTTGTGTATCTGTCTATGTGTGTGTGTGTAACATATAGGATATGCTTTTAATATATAAAATATATATATATTATATATATATATTATATATAAAAATAAAATATTATTATATAATATATATATTTATATATAATATTTATATATATATTATTTATATATATATTTTAAAATTGTGTGGGTGTGTGTGGTGTGGGTGTGTGTTGTGTGTGTGTGTGTGTGTGTGGGGTGTATGTGTTTTGGTATGATTTTTTATATATATATAATATATATAAAATAAATATTAAAAATTAATTATATATTGTGTGGTGTGTGGTGTGTGTGGTGTGGGGGTGTTGGGGGTGTGGTTTTTGTGTGGGGTGGTGGGGGGTGGGGTGTGTGTGGTGTGTGATTAAAATTATATAAATATTATATATATATATATAATAATAATAATTTATATATAATATATATATATATATATATATATATATTATAATAAAATATATGTGTGTGTGTGTGTGTGTGTGGTTTTTGTTTTGGGGGTTGTGTGTGTGTGTGTGTATTGTGTGTTGTGGTTGTGTGGGGGTGTGTTGGGGTGTTGGTGTGCTTTTGTGTTTTAGGGTTGTGGGTGTGTGCTTTTGGGGTGTGGTGTGTGGTGTTTGTGTTTTGTGTGTGTGGTGTGTTGGGTGTTTGTGTGTGGTTTGTTTGTTTTTTGTAAATCATGAATAAAGCGGTTTTATTAGTCAGTGTAAGGCTTTTAAAATGTGTTCCTTTTGAAAACATTTCCACATATTTAACACATTATTCTTTTCACGTATTGCATTTTTTTAAATAAATGTTTTCCTTATATTACCGTCGTTTTTTTCTTGTATCTATCAGCTTTACAATACCGATCAAAATTTTCTGGACCATCATTACCATCCCTCATTATGTGTAATAGTTTTGTATTAAAAAAATTGCACTTTTTTTGAAATTTGCAGTCCGGTTTGTTTTTGAAGTCAGAATTTCAACGTCGAGACAAATCCTCTTTCTCTTGCGGTGCCGCGTTTAAAAACTGTTTGAAAAATGGATTTCCTCCGCGAGACGCGATGTTAAGCAGACTTTTGCAAAAAAAAAAAGAAAAAAAAAAAAACAAATTTTCGACTACTCTTCGTCTTACACCCTTTACTTTTCCGCGACGTGAGGTTTGGGGTATGTAATTTAAAGATTTGTTCCAAAATTATGATTAAATGAAGAACGCAGGGCTTTTTTTCCAGGGGTTTTGTGTTGAGGGTTAAAAAAAGGTATTCTTGTAGGTTTGTATAAAAAATCACTTATTTTTTCTAGGGGTTTTTTAAGATCAGGATAGAATTAATTACTCTTTCTCAGTAGATCAGATTATAAAACTAAGCATTTTTTTCATTGCATAACGGCAAAATTTTTTTTGTTGCTACACAGAAAAACCTGTATGCCTTCCATGCAGGTAAAAACTAAAATCAATATAGCTCTTATGGCTATATTTTCGTGGACCCAGCAACAAACAACAAAAGCTTTTGGGAATTCAATTTAGATCAAACTCCCGAAACTCAAAAAAATGAAAGAAAAAAAAAAAAGAAAAAAGAAATTCGAAGACAACGCTCTATAATTTGGGGGGTCGACTTGCTGTGGTTTCGCACACCAGTATACTTAGATACATTGTCCACCAAACGCATAAAAACTTTTATACCACATTAGCATCACAATTCGCTCCCGATTTTACCCTTTTCGCTCTACGAAGTGTGGGTTTCCCCTTCTTTCATTTCCCGGGAATCGTTGAACAAAGCGTTCTTAAAGGATTTTCAAAAACAGGGGGGTGTGTTTTCTCCTTTTTTCTTTTTTTTTCCATTTTTCTTTTTTCACAAAAACCCCCACACCACACACAACACACACCCCACACACACACACCACACCAACACACCACACACACACCCAACACACACACACACACCACGCGCGCGCGCATACATATACTCAAGTACGGGTGTGTAGGTGTGATGCTGGATCGCTATAGTTCTCAATTCTCTAACAGTTCTTGTTAGATAACCCTTCATAATCACAGGAAAAATACGTGTGTAATATCAGATTAACTTGTCTGTAGTATAAAAAACATGGTTAGTGCTGATGTTATGAATACAATGGTTGTGGATGATATATGACACACACAAACATACATGCGTGTGCATTTTTTTTTGGTAGTATATATAATATATTATATTATATATTTAAAATAATATATTTTAAATAAAATAATATATTTAAAATTATATGTAATATATATAAAAATATTATATAATATATATATTATATATGTGTGGTGTGTGGTTTGTGTGTGTGTGTTTGTGTGTGTTGGTGGTGTTGTGTGTTGGGTGTTTTTTGTTTGTGTGTGTGTGTGTGTATGTGATGTGTGTTGTGTTGTGTGTGTTGGGTGCCTGTGGGTGGATTAATTATTTATTTATTTATTTTTTTAATGATAGATTATCCATATAGAAGATAGATAGATTGTGTTCTTTTTGAAAATATATTCAATAGAAATGTTCGAAAAAAATATCCGGGGAAATTTTATCTTTCTAAATTTTCCCTCCCCTTTAGGTGTTTTTGAAAAAATTCGGGGGAGTGTTTGGTGGGTTTGGGGTGTGGGGGGGGGGGGGGGGGGGCGGGGGTTTTGAGAGCATCTGACACTAATACCCTTATTGCCCGGACACGTTTTTTGCAGTCCTTTTGTAGGAGCGTTTGGTTTTCTTTCTTTTTGGTTTTTTTCCCTTTTTGGTTTTGCTTCCGTTTTTTGTTGTTGTTGTAAAGTCTGTTGTTTTTTTCTCTGTCTCTTTTCTGTTTTTTTCTTTATTTTCTTTCTCCTTTTTTCCTTTTTTTTTTTTTTTTTTTCTCTTTCTGTTCTGGGTCTTTTGTAGTTGTTGTCTCTTTTATTATTTCTTCTTCTTTTTTCTCTTTTTCCTCTCCTTTTTCCCCCCTCTTTCTCTTTTTTTTTTTTTTTCTCTTCTCCTTCTCTCTCTCTCTCTTCTCTTCTTCTTCCTTTCTTCTTCTTCTTTCTTCTTCTTCTTCTTTTTCTTTTTTCTTCTTCTACTTTTCTTCTTTTTCTTCTTCTTTTCTTTTCCCCTTTTTATTTCTTCTTCTTTCTTTTTTTTTTCTTTTTCCTCCTCCTCCTCCTCCCCTTTTTCTTCTTTTCCCTTTTTTCTTTTTTCTCCTTTTTTCTTTACATCCTCCTCCTAAAATATATCTTAATAGTCCCAAAACGCAAGAGAAAATGTACAAACGAAAACATAGTATATCATGTTTCCCTTTTTAACACCCCTGTAACTCTCATCGCCTTCATCACCTCAGAGAAAAATACCCCGCAATAAAACATGAAGTGATCAATCGAACTTTAAAATTGAATATTGTAATATTATCACCCACCATTGTGGTGTTTGTTTCAAGGGGAAATGGAAAGGGTCTTAGCCAATCAGCAATCAATAGATTTTGGTTGGTTGCAGATTTTGGGGCAATCAGCAGGGAGTATTTGTTTTCGCGCGCTTTTTAACCAATCAAAACAAGATCCTTCCAGGGGAAGTATTCAGCCTGTCGTTTTTTTATTTATTTATTTATTTATTACTATTTATTTTATCTTATTTAATTAATGACCAAATTTTTTTTTTTTTTTTTTTTTTTTTTTTTTTTTTTTTTTTTTTTTTTTTTTTTCGAGACTGTTTTCCCTGGTCTAATCTAAGCGTTTTATTTTAGTTTCTTTTTATTATTTTATGAAAATATGTAAAAGTCTTGTCTGAATTGTGTCCGTAATAAAAAAAAAAAAAGAGTTTTTTTTAAATGAAGAACAATAGAAGGCGAGATTGAAAAATTTTTAAATGAATAATTATAATAAAAATTTATAGTGCCTTAATAATATGTCCCGATGATTGGGGTTTTTGGGGAAAATTTAAGAAGGGAAAAAATAGAGGATAGTATTACTAGAGGAACATACAGACAGAGGGGTGGGCAGTCAGACAGAGACAGAGGAAGAAAAAAGACAGATGAAAAGGAGAAAAGAATAGGGAGGTGAAGGAACAAGAAGAGAGAGACGAACGGCAGTCGAAGGTGGGGATGGAGAATTAATCGAATGAATAAACAAAAATATAAAAAGAGGGGAAGAAGCAGTGACAAAAAATGAAATAACAATCAGACGGAGAAAGAAACAGGAAAGAAAATGTCAAAACAGGGCACAGTGGGGGAAAAAAAAGGGGGGACTGAAAACAAGTGAGCGTCAGGCCAAATGAAAGTACGTGAACTTCCAAAAACGACCCGAGGCATGGGGATTTTGAAACACGATGAACAGAACCTCGAGATAAAAGTAGCGGCGTAAGCATGACAAAAAATGTTTTCAGGTCAAGACACGTCACACCAACCTCATGACCCCAACATTAGCACTTTGATATGATGTTTTTTGTTTATATCCTTGTCATTTTTTTTTTGTTTTTTTTTGTTTTTATATATATCTTTTTTTTTTCAATTGTGTTTGCATTTTAGTTTTGCATAGTTGTTATGATGCGTGCTTTTTATGTTGTTCTGTGCTTGGTGATTCAAGTTTGGGTTTTGGGTTTATTCGTTGATTAGTTTTTTTGTGCGCGTTTGTTTTTTTATTTTTTTGCGTGGTTTGACTTGTTTTTCTGTAAGATTTTTAAATTTTGAGTAATAAGGGAATCTTGTGTGGTGTGGGATGTATCGGTATATATATTAGTTTTTGTGGTTTTTGTAAATTTTAAACCAGAAACACACCACACACACAACACCACACATAACACACAACACAACACACCACACACACCACACACACACAAAAACAACCACACACACCAACAAACAAACACACACACACACCACCCACACCACACAAAAACCCCAACACACACACACACACACACACACGCACGCACACACGCACACACACACACACAACCCCCACACACACACAACCCCACACAACACACACCAACACACACACACACACACACACACCCTATAAAATATATATAATAATATTATATATATAAATATTATATAAATATTATATATATTTCTTTGTATAAATGGAAGCATATTTGGGGGCATGTTGCATGATGAAGAAAAGGGGCTGCTCCCCCCCCCCTTGTCTCGGCAGGGAAGGGGGAGGGAATGGAGAAGGGGGGGGGACGATGAGGGGGAGGGGGCGGTTTATGAAGGGGGGAGGGGGGGAGTAAAGAGAGAGGGAGGGGGGCGGGGGGGGAGGGGAGGGCGCAGAGGGAGGGCGGAGGAGGCGGGGAGGGAGGAGGGGCCCAGTTTCCGAGGGTTCCCCCAGTATCCGGGACCAGCAACCTTTCCCCGCTCCGGTACCTTTAACACGCCGAAGACAAGCTTGCCACGTTTCAGTGCTCCGTCCCGCCCTCCCCCCTTTTTTCCTCCCCCTGAGCCACTCATTGGGGCTCCTTTTGGAAACAAGAGCGAAAAAGGAAGAGAAAAGGAAGGGAAGAGAAAAGAAGAAGAGAAAGGAGAGAAAAAAAAAAAGCATGGATGGGACGCGTAAAGAATTTCCTTGTAAGCAGGAGGACAAGTTTTCA